>NW_026727008.1:0-35918 GCF_029784015.1 Lycium ferocissimum
AAGTGTTCGTGTCGTGGTATTTGGTATATGTTAGAGACTTTACGCATAAAGTTGTCCCGGTGGATAGTGCGTCGGGAAGTGCGGTTAATTTGTAAATGTTAAAAGAGTATGTATTTTCAGATAATTTTAGCTGGAAAAAGCACGTACTTGATTGAAAAGTTTTTTTTACCTGTACAAAGGTAATGATTGCTGTTTGAAAAGTTCCATGTTTTGAAAAGTTTTCGAGATGGCAGGTTTTAGTAACGCAAAGGTTTAAGGGTTCGCTCGGCTCTGAGGAGAGTCGGGTGCCCATCACACCCTAGTAAGGTCGGGGCGTGACAGGAGAGAACAACGATTAGTAGTCGGGAAAAAGTTTTTGAAGGGAAGAGAGAACGCTACTCTCATGAATGAAAATAAAAGAGTCCACCGGATGTTAGAAGGAGGTTTATGGACCACTAAGTGATTCAAACATGAGAGCACATGCTATGGAATCACATAAGACACTAATGTAAAATCGTATTCGACTACAATGGTAAAAAGTTTTCATCGGAAAGCTAGCAAAGAATAAGGATCGATGAAAGGACCGCTAATGCTTGTGTTGTAAGATAATCATGGGGGAATGAGAATTTTATGGCCTTATGCTTCGGAGTTGTATGGCAAAACTTGAGGGGTAGCCAACAAAGGTGCAAAAGAACGGAACCCGAACTGATAAGCTACGACGCGATTACATGATGTATGACTAAAAGCACAGATATGGAAGGGATAGCCAATACGACAAAATGGAGACAAAAACTTGGGCAAGGGTGAGGCACTAGTGAGATTCCGGTCAAATACACGAAGGCAAAGAAGCGGGAAAAGTGGATTGCAGGCAATGAAGGAATTAAGTAGGAATGAGAAGAGACTGACGTATGTTTTAAGGTAGGATTGAGTCACCGATAGTCGAACCTTAACAAGAAATAACGGTTCCGACGGAGAAAAGGATATTACACCCGTAAATTCTATAGATTGGAATTTGTTAGAGTTATTGTCAATAAGATGCAAAGTCATAGGTGCTTGTGCTACGATTATAAGGGTCCGAGTTCGTGTGGCGAAACAACAGCCGGGAAAAGACGATTCGAGAAGCTGAAGAGGATATGAAGAAGAGATATAATCTATAGATGAGATTATATGCCGTGGTAATAAAGGAAACCCCCCAAGATCCTTGGAAGACCTTACGAGACCAGTTGAACATTCGAGGATGAATGTTCTAAAGGGGGGAAGGATGTTATATCCCGCATTTTTGTACATTGGGACATTTCGAGCAAGTTACGGAAAGTTAAGGGCAAGGCCATTTTCCGATTTTGTTTGAATGCGCAAGTCGCTTATAAATATTATTGTCATGGAATATTAAGGGCAAACTTGGAAATTGGAAACTATTATTAGTTCATGACTTCTTGGGAGAAGCATTGCAGTGGCCGTGGGCCCCACTCCATGGTTGGCCAATTGTTTCATGCCATGAATTGGTGCATGTGTACACCATGTATTTGTAAGGGACTTATATATATATGTGTGTGGATATTAGAGGACCATGCAAGACTTATTCATCTTTTGTAATTCAAGAAAATTCTAGAAAATTAGAGAAAAGGGAGAAAGAAAAAAGAAGGGGAAAAATGGCCAAGAGTGCACATGACTAGTCATGTGCCTATAGATATATATATATATATGCACAAGTGATGAAGACATGAGACATATTCATTATTTTGCAAAGCCAAGAAAATTCAAGAAAGATGGAGAGAGAGAGAGAGAAGAAAGGATTCGGCCATGGCCGAGAACAAGGCTTATGGAAAGCTTGATCAAGAAAATTATTTTATTCATGCTTTCCTACTAATTGGAGGGTCCTCATCGACGGGGAGTAGTTGTTGGGATAAGATGACCATCCGTTCTTGCAAATGGAACCTTGGCCGAGAAGATGGATTGAAGGGAAAAGGTAAGGTTCTATCCTCTCTTACATGTTTTATGGATGTTTTGGACGTGTTGTGATATGTAGGAATGAATGAAGTCATGAAGTTGTGTTGTGGAAGTTTGGCCGTGTAAGTATGCATGGTGTAGGAAAAATGAATTAATTTTATTTAGTGTTGTGGGTTGTTGTTGTTATGTATTCTATGATGGAAATGAAAATTTAATGATTCAAATGGAGGTTGTAATGTTGTGGGCTGATTTAGAGATTTAAGTGATTCTAATATGCTTCCTTGCATTCATGATAATAATGTTGTAAGTGTGTGGATTATTGTTGTCGTTGATGGATTCGGAAGAAAGAAACGCGTTGTCGTTGTTCTTATGGAATTTAGAGAGTTTCGGTGGCATAGCATGTTGGCCGGGCTGTTTGCATATTGTATGGGTTGCTTGAAATGTACTTAACTCATGTTTGAATGGGTTATGGATTAGTGATTGAATACATGAGCATTGGTATTGAATTGATCGTATGTAGTTTATTTGAAGATAAATGAAATGTTGTCGAATTGTGTAGAAAGGAATTATTAATGTTAGAATGCGTTTTGAATCATTTATGGATATTGCTAGTAGGGTTGTTGGTTTGGTTGTTGTTGATTGGGGCGAGTTGAATTCTCGGGGATGTCAAGTTAGGGGAAATCTGCCAAATTTTTGTAGACAAAGTGTTGAGTTGGAATTGAATTCTTAAGTGTTATGGCTAATGGTTGATAATTAATGACGTTATTGTAGATTGTTGGAAGTCGAGACGTAAGTTCGGACTAGCTTAGGAAGCTGCCAAGGTATGTAAAAAGCTTATCCTTTTTTTCCTCTCGCATGTCCTAGACGCAAGTAAGTTATGATGTGTTATGAGCTTCGGGGAAATCCTATTCGTAAAGTCCGAGCATGTTTACGATGCTTATTTGCTTCTTGATGTTGGCATCTTTATATGGTCAAACTATGGTTTATATGTCTTCGTGTGATTGGTTTTCAAATGTTGCATAAAAAGTTTTGTTTTCAAAAAGAGTTTTGTAACTACGAACGACCGTAACTTTCAAGAAAGGGCTCGGATCGCTTTGATGTCTTCGCAAATGATTTCATGACGAGTAATGACTTTGATTTTCATAGGCGGGCCCGGATTGGGTTGACGCTCGTCCGTGGGTCCCGCGACTTTCTATGTTTGGTTTTAACGACCTATTTTTGAAAGAACTTAATACGACTATCTTTCCGACCCCCGAATATGATTACTTATTTATCGATTGAGTCTGAAATAAGGATTTTTATGTATGTTAAGGCTCGCCCCTTTCTTTCAAAGGCATGATTCTTAGATTACGATTTCATAAATGCTTTCATAACTTGGTTGTTGTCAAAAGTTAGAAGTCTATAATTCCAAGGCATGATTTCTTTTCCCGACGACCCGTAAATGCTTTCTAAAATGTCTGTATCTTTCCAAAATGGAGGTTTATGACTCCGTAAGTTTTCATGACAACTCGATGGATATGTTTTACAATGACAACGATGATGTCAAAAATGAGAATATTTTCCTACGATGAATATGATGATGATGATGATTCTATGTTTAAAGGTTCCAAGTTTATGATTTTAATGACGATATGAGAATGTTGAGCTAGTTCTTGATTTCTCAATTTTATTCATGAATGACGACTATTTTTCAAGGATTCCAAAGTACATGAATTGATGCCTTATGGTCCTATTTAATGTTTCCTCGTGAAGCTATTCTTCATTGGCAGTCTCGCTTTATAATAATCGTTCCTCCAAAGTGAGACAAATCGACCACGATTAATCCATAATATGATCGGAGGCTACCGACCTTACGTCACTCCGATGGATACATGACTTTCTTTGGGCTCTCATGCATGCTACTTATATGATATATGTATATGTATATGGGGAATATGGGAAAAGGGCGAGAGCGTTATATACGCGTAACCACCCGACGGTTGGTATAATATGATATGATACCGTCCGGACGCGGGATATGGTTATGGATCGGGCCGCACGTTCCGCAAAGAATATATTATATGGATCGGGCCGCACGTTCCGCAAGAATATAATATATATATATATATATATATATATATATATATATATATATATATATGGATCGGGCTGCGTTCCGCAAGACTAAGCATGCATGGTACCCGCCTAAAAGGCACTCATATGTACAGGTTACTCTTTATCTCATGATATGTTCCATATTTTCGTCTTGTTACTATTCATGCTTTGTATCCTTCCATATGTTGTTGCTCATGCCTTACATACAAGTCACATATTTAAATGTGACCGACCCCCTTTCTTCGGGGGTTGCGTTTCATGCCGCGCAGGTACACCCAGATGAGCTAAAGACATTAGTAGAAGACGTTCCAGCGGGATTGGCGAGCTCCATTTCCTCCGGAGTACTGCCGAGTCAGAATGTTTATGTTATGAAAGTTTGTTCTATGTTAGAGACTTTGCAGACAGTGTCATGTGTATAGTATGTCGGTCTGTAAGCGGCTCCATAAGCCGATGTGTTGTTATATGTTATATTACAGATTTCGTGCGATTACAGATGCTGTTTGATATAAAGAAGGTGAAAAGCATATTTGTTTTCTGAAAAAGTTCTATTATGTATTTATGCTATGATTAAGGGCCCAGTCTGATTACGAGTACTACGAAGGTCAGCGGGTTCGCTCGGCCCTAAGTAAGGGTCGGGTGCCCATCACACCCTATCGGAAATTAGGGTGTGACACTTTGCATCCCGGAATGGTTTTGGCCCTAACTTATCATACTTAAACCGAATTGTCCCTATGTACAAAATACGGGACATAACAGGTACCATGCATGCTTAGTGCTGCGGAACGTGCAGCCCGATCCACATATATACATATATCCATAGTAATGCTTTCTTTGAAAAACATTTCTTGTTCATGTATACATAAAATAGAACATATCATGTTGCCGAGGCGTCGGCTCCGATCCATTTAGCCACATATGTCCCGCGTTCCGGCATCCCGCGTCCGGGATGTTATCATGTCATATAATACCAACTGATCAGGTGGTTACGCGTATATAACGCTCTCGCCCTTTTTCCCATAGTCCCCATATACATATATCATATAAGCAGCATGCATGAGAGCCCAAAGAAAGTCATGTATCTATCAGAGTGACATAAGGTCGGTAACCTCCGATTATGTTATGAAATAGTCATCATCGCTTTATCTCACCTTGAAGGAACAATTATTATAAGGTGAGACTAACAACAATGAATAAAATTAAGGAAGTCAAAAGATAGCTCAATAATCTCATATCGTCAGTGAAATCATAACTTGGAACCTTTAAACATGAAATCGTTCACATCATAGTCATCATAGAAAAATATTCTCATCTTTGACATCATCATTGTCATTGTAAAACATATCCATCGTTGTTGTCATAAAAGCTTACGGAGTCATAAACCTCTGTTTTGGAAAAATATGGACATTTTGGAAAGCATTTATGGTTTATCGGGAAAAGAAATCATGCCTTGGAATCATAGACTTCTAACTTTTGAAAACAACGAAGTTATGGAAGCATTTATGAAATCGTAACATAGGAGTCATGCCTTTGAAAGAAAGGGACGAGCCTTAACATACCTGTTCAATCTCCTATTAGCTACGCTTATTCGTCCGAGCTCGTAAGTCTACATTTAAGAGGATTTACACTAACGTTAGCCTCTTCATCGGACACTTGTACCAAGTTTCAAATTATACTATTCTATATTCTGTGAAAAATCGGGCAGCATTTTCCCTATTTATATGCCTAGCCCGAATTCTCAATTCAACAACCAACAACAATAATAACAATACCAACATCAAAAACATCATTTCCCATATCAAAGTATTCCATGGAACAGCCCATATGGTGTTCGTCCCATATTTCCTCCATAGAATCATTTTATAACAATTTTACAGCTCCTTCTCCGTAAATAAACCGATATTAACACAAATAGAAAGAGATTCATACATTTCCCTCGATAATAATGCTATATCTTCACTCCTCCACCTTGAACGTAAGCCACAAAGCCTTAATACACAGTTTTGTAGTCGCAACTATATGCTGTCTGGACCGGGATTTGGGAATTATACCTGGTTTCGGGCTAAAAAGTTGGTGGTGGAAGATTTAGGCTCCAAGAATTCCTTCTTCTTTTCTCTTTTTTTTTTTCTTTTGGCCGTGAGGCCTTCTTGTTCTTGCTCCTCTCTTCCCTGTTTTTTTTGTTGTCTTGAATGATAAATTGTCTAGAATTTTCCCACTCTTTCATATATATATATATATATATTGTCTATATATAGTCATGTGAGGGGCACATGCCCTCTCTAGAAAATTCTAAAAATAAAGATGACTTATTTGTCATCTTTTTCTTTTTCTCTTTTTTTTTTTTTGCATGGCACCTTTGGAACCTTCATGAACCTCATGTAAAATTCCCGTTTTGCCCCTCGACTTTCCTCAATATTACCATTTCGCCCCTAGCCTTCCACATTATTTCCATTGGCCATTTTGCAAATTTCTCTTTACCCATGGTCTTTCCCAACATTTTCATACTACCAATGTTCATGAATAGTATTCCTAACAACTCGTACCTTAAAATAATTTTTGAAAATGACCTTGTCCTTATCTTGCCACGACTTTCTCGAATTATCCGAATTTATGGAGTACGGGATATAACATCCTCCCCCCCTTTAGAACATTCGTCCTCGAATGTTCAACTGATCTTATGGGGTGTCATAATACTCGGGAGGATCCCTCCTTATAGTTGTCCTTTTTCTTCATACTCATTCTTGCTAAGTCCGATATAATATATTCCCCCCCCCCCCCTTTTTAAGGGGCTCCTTACACACTAACAGTCTCCGAGTATCCTTTACTCGATTGAGGCCTTCTTGACTGTAGTGCCAGTTACTAGGACATACGTGTCCACTAATATGGCCACAAATGAAGCATCATACGCATTCATATGTATATACATAGTTATTATTAACTGGCCCACAAAATACTTCCAAACGTCGTTCAAGCCTATCCTAATTCCAAAGCTGTAGCGTTCTTCCTGTCTCTTCTCTATTCCAACCTGTTGCGTGCTAGGTGGCTCCTTTTATAGTCTCCAACCATCTTGTACCTTCTATTTTCCCATTTGTTTCTTGGATCAACATTTGTGAAAATTTTGGCATACTTCCCAGAGGGTCACCCATCATGAAATTGCTCCCACCTGAGCACGCTTAACCCCGAAACTTTGGTGGGATTTGGTGCCTTAATCTTTGATATAATCGCGTCCACTTCCTCATATGCCCTTTACTACATAATCTAGAGCCGGTCAAAGTTTCACGGATTCGAGGCATTTTCGTAACACGTCCTTTCTTGTGCAATTACCGTTTTGCCCTTTTCAATCTTCCATATCACCTTCACAAATTCTTATTATCCGAAATACGTACACCGCGAATGCCATCAATACCTTACGAGTATATAACTTCATATCACATTCTTGCCATCGGACGCCGGTCTCGGGTAATCGGTCAAATATATCCACACTTACCTCCTTCCGTCGTATGTAAGGCTTACGGATGGAATTTCTTATTTCATTCTCCTATGACTTGGCTCTATCGCACGATCTATGACGAGAAAGAAGGTCAACAATTCCTAGATGCCCCGTAGCCTCCCTGTTTATAAATGTGGCGCGCTTCACATCATAAACGAGGACTCTGCCGACACGACTTTGCGCACAACCCCTAGGACGGACCTCGCTGCGATACCACTTTGTCACACCCTAATATACTAGGGTGTGATGGGCACCGACCCTTACTTGGGGGCCGAGCGAACCCTCAGACTCTTGCTGCACATAAAATCACGTTAAACTTTTTAAATCAGATAAGATAAAATGCATAGTAAAATTTTTCAGAAACATTCTTTCTCGTAGCTTCCAAACCGAACAAATCCATAATCATACATAATTCAGTACATTACACAGACCGACACATCGGCTGACGGAGCCGCTTACAGACTGACAACCAATACCCACGACGCTGTGCCGCAAAGTCTCTAACATAACTCCAGAAATCATAACAAACAAACTCGACTTGGCGGCCCTCGGGAGAATGGAGCTTGCCATCTCTCGCCGGAACATCTTCTATAATAACTTCGACTATTTGGGAGTAACACGCGGCATGAAACGCGACCCCGAAGAAGAGGGGGTCGATGCGGAAAATGTGCGATATATAAGGCATGCAATACAGAAAACGAGAACCATAATCGAGACGGACAAGACTAAAAGATAAGTACATTACTCAAAATACCGTACGCTTATTTTTCGCAGACAATCGGACACACGCATCTCATATATCGGAGGAGTACGAAGGTAAGTGAGTCGACGGAGTACTAAAATGCTTATTTTACAATTACGGATCGTATGTCCGAAGAGGTGCGAGAAAAATACGAGCGCACCGGTGATGTCACACGTGGACGGAGTGCAGAACGTACAGAATGTTCAGACGAGGTCATATATCGGACGGAATATCGAACGTACAGAATGCTAAGATGATGTCATATATCGGACGAAATACAGAACGTACCGGATGCTCAGATGATGTCATATATCAGACGCAGACGTACAGAGCTATATCGACAGACCCGTAATCAGAGTCAGACATGCATAGAGATATACCGGACAGATTCGTGGTCAGAACCGGAAATACAGAGGCATAATAGACAGAACCTTATCAAAATCATAGATCACATATGCGTATAACGTGTCCGGCCCTACGATAAGGGACTCGGTGAATAGGATCATGTATAACAGAATCATATGTCATATATGCAAATAACGTGTCCGGCCCTTTGTTAAGGGACTCGGTAATATGGAATCATGCATATCGAATCATGTACCAAGTATACATAACGTGTCCGGCCCTCTCGCGGGTCTCGGTGAATAATCATTATATGCCATCCTGGCCGCCATCCCCATATCATCATAAAGCATATACGGGTAACGTGTCCGCCCGCAAGTAAGAGGGACTCGGTGAACAATGCGGTGGAATGCGCACGAGAACATGTCCGGCCCGGGACTCGGTGAATCGGAATCATACGTAGAGTACGCACGAGAACATAACATGCCCGGCCGGGACTCGGTGAAAGATACATTGAGCCATGCACGAGCGAGTCGTGAGAAACCATATGCACATAAATCCGGACTCGATGAATACGTACACTTACCAACATTCGAAGGCTCGAAACGAGTTTCGGGTTCTTCGAGTTAGTATCGGAAAGTTATGAGCGTTTGGAATACGAAAACCTCTTCGGACTTGTTTAAGCGATCCGAGATCGTACATGAAGAACATTAACGCTTATAGAGCATACTCATATTAGAATACTCGGATCAGACGACTCATATCCAAATACACATAGCAGAATACTTATATCAGACGCTCACACCGGAGTACTCATATCGGAGTTATCATATCAGAGTGCTTATACCAAAATACTTAGATCGGAATACCGATGTCAGAACATATACATCAGAATATTTATTTTGAATACTTATATCAGAATACTTAAATCAGAGTATTTACATCGGAATGCTTATACCAAATTATTCAAATCAGATCGTCGTACCGAAGCATTTATATCAGAATGGTCGAACCGGAATGCTCATAACTGAGTTACCAGATACTTATATCAAATTCGGAACAATAGTCAAAAGTTTCCTTAATTATCTTACGGAAATAAGGCAAATAGAACAGTACAATTAGGTCTCGGGGATTGTGGGCCCACCTCGGGTCAAATGAGGTGGCGTACACAATTTACGTATTTTACACTTCATAATATCATTCATGATAGTTTTAAGGTAGTCGGGTCCCATTTGTTCAAGTTCTAGGTATTTAGACAACTTTTCCAACCCTTAGCAACATAATTGGTTCAATTCCACTGAAAGAAAAAGGGGCAATTTCGGACGTGGATTCCGAAGAGTAGAGTTGTCCCGAGGTCCAAATTCAAGCCTAGTATATCTAGGACATGCCAAGAGAAAGAAAGGGTAAGCCTTACATACCTTTTCCGCTTCTTAAGCTTCTCCAAATTCGAATCCCGTTTTCTCCAAAATCTACAAATGGTCATGTTTACCAATTGTGAGTTATAGCTTCCAAGAGTTCAATCTTAAATTCATGTTTGTCTACCGAAATTTCGGCAGCATTTCCCCTATAAATTCGCCGCCCCGAGAATATGACTCGGCCAAACTAATTCAACAACAATACCAACCATCATTATAAAACACAATATAGCATAACTAATCTCTTTTCCAACATAGTGCATAAGCTTTCATTCTAACTTCACATTTTCAATTCAATACCAACATTCTCATATTCATTTACCGATCAACATCACTCCAATACAATCCGGAAACATTTCATATCATTTTATGAAATATTCACAAGATATAAAAAATATACAAGTTTCCACCAAAACCATAATTCACTCCAAACCTCCAATTTTCAACATAAATATTCACGACACATTTTCTTCTTTCAATTTCACAAACCAAAACAACAATTTACACCTTACTACTCCACTCTCATAATTTCATAAAACTATAATAAATTCACATAATTTTCCTACAACAACTTACAACTAATTTTCACACCAATTTTAGACTATTATGCTTCCATCTCCATCATAAGGCCACAACAATATAATCAACACACTAAATAAAATTTATTCCCCTTCCTTTACAAATCATACCACACGGCCACACCTTCACACCCACAACACGTAAAGTTCATAATTTCCATTCACTTACTCATACTACAACATGCATGCAAGTCATTCAAAGCATAAAAGGAATAGAATCCTCACCTTTGCCAAAATCTTCCACTTGCCACAAAAATGATTTTCTTGCCAAAATAATTATACTACATTGAAGAGCACCTTGAGCTTAGTAAGAATATAAGAAAACTACAATTTTTGGATCAAGGATTTAGGCTCCAAGAATTCCTTCTTCTTTTCTTTTTTTTTTCTTTTGGCCGTGAGGCCTTCTTGTTCTTGCTCCTCTCTTCCCTTTTTTTTTTGTTGTCTTGAATGATAAATTGTCTAGAATTTTCCCACTCTTTCATATATATATATATATATATATATATATATGTCTCCACAAGTCATGTGAGGGCACATGCCCTCTCTAGAAAATTCCTAAAAATAAAGATGACTTATTTGTCATCTTTTTTTTTTTTTTTTGCATGGCACCTTTGGAACCTTCATGAACCTCATGTAAAATTCCCGTTTTGCCCCTCGACTTTCCTCAATATTACCATTTCGCCCCTAGCCTTCCACATTATTTCCATTGGCCATTTTGCAAATTTCTCTTTTTACCCATGGTCTTTCCCAACATTTTCATACTACCAATGTTCATGAATAGTATTCCTAACAACTCGTACCTTAAAATAATTCTTGAAAATGACCTTGTCCTTATCTTGCCACGACTTTCTCGAATTATCCGAATGTATGGAGTACGGGATATAACATCCTCTCCCCCTTTAGAACATTCGTCCTCGAATGTTCAACTGATCTTATGGGGTGTCATAATACTCGGGAGGATCCCTCCTTATAGTTGTCCTTTTTCTTCATACTCATTCTTGCTAAGTCCGATATAATATATCCCCCCCCCCCCTTTTTAAGGGGCTCCTTACACACTAACGGTCTCGAGTATCCTTTACTCGATTGAGGCCTTCTTGATTGTAGTGCCGATTACTAGGACATACGTGTCCACTAATATGGCCACAAATGAAGCATCATACGCATTCATATGTATATACATAGTTATTATTAACTGGCCCACAAAATACTTCCAAACGTCGTTCAAGCCTATCCTAATTCCAAAGCTGTAGCGTTCTTCCTGTCTCTTCTCTATTCCAACCTGTTGCGTGCTAGGTGGCTCCTTTTATAGTCTCCAACCATCTTGTACCTTCTATTTTCCCATTTGTTTCTTGGATCAACATTTGTGAAAATTTTGGCATACTTCCCAGGGGGTCACCCATCATGAAATTGCTCCCACCTGAGCACGCTTAACCGAAACTTTGGTGGGATTTGGTGCCTTAATGCTGATATAATCTCGTCCACTTCCTCATATGCCCTTTACTACATAATCTGGAGCCAGTCAAAGTTTCACAGATTCTGAGGCATTTTCGTAACACGTCCTTTCTTGTGCAATTACCGTTTTGCCCTTTTCAATCTTCCATATCACCTTCACAAATTCTTATTATCCGAAATCTGTACACCGCGAATGCCATCAATACCTTACGAGTATATAACTTCATATCACATTCTTGCCATCCGGACTGCTCTGGGTCTCGTAACTGGTCAAATATATCCACACTTACCTCCTTCCGTCGTATGTAAGGCTTACAGATGGAATTTCTTATTTCATTCTCCTATGACTTGGCTCTATCGCACGATCTATGACAGAAAGAAGGTCAACAATTCCTAGATGCCCCGTAGCCTCCTGTTTATAAATGTGGCGCGCTTCACATCATAAACAGGACTCTACCGGACACGACTTTGCAGACAACCCCTAGGACAGACCTCGCTCTGATACCACTTTGTCACACCCTAATATCCCTAGGGTGTGATGGGCACCCGACCCTTACTTAGGGCCGAGCGAACCCTCAGACTCTTGCTACACATAAAATCACGTTAAACTTTTTAAATCAGATAAGATAAAATGCATAGTAAAATTTTTCAGAAACATTCTTTCTCGTAGCTTCCAAACCGAACAAATCCATAATCATACATAATTCAGTACATTACACAGACCGACACATCGGCTGACGGAGCCGCTTACAGACTGACAACCAATACCCACGACGCTGTCTGCAAAGTCTCTAACATAACTCCAGAAATCATAACAAACAAACTCTGACTTGGCAGCCCTCCGGGAGAATGGAGCTTGCCATCTCTGCTGGAACATCTTCTATAATAACTTCAGCTCATCTGGGAGTACTGCGCGCGGCATGAAACGCGGCCCCCGAAGAAGAGGGGTCGATACGAAAATGTGCGAGCATATAAGGCATGCATACGAGAAAACGAACCATAAGCGAGACGGACAAGACTAAAAGATAAGTACATTACTCAAAATACCGGACGCTTATTTTTCGTACACACAATCGGACACACACGTCTCATATATCGGGAGGAGTACGAAGGTAAGTGAGTCGCCCGAGTACTAAAATGCTTATTTTACAATTACGGATCGCATGTCCGAAGAGGTGCGAGAGAAAATACCGAGCGCACCCGGTGATGTCACACGTCAGACGGAGTGCAGAACGTACAGAATGTTCAGACGAGGTCATATATCGGACGGAATATCGAACGTACAGAATGCTAAGATGATGTCATATATCGGACGAAATACAGAACGTACCGGATGCTCAGATGATGTCATATATCAGACGCAGACGTACAGAGCTATATCGACAGACCCGTAATCAGAGTCAGACATGCATAGAGATATACCGGACGGATTCGTGGTCAGAACCGGAAATACAGAGGCATAATAGACAGAACCTTATCAAAATCATAGATCACATATGCGTATAACGTGTCCCGGCCCTCTGATAAGGGACTCGGTGAATAGGATCATGTATAACAGAATCATATGTCATATATGCAAATAACGTGTCCCGGCCCTTTGTTAAGGGACTCGGTAATATGGAATCATGCATATCAGAATCATGTACCAAGTATACATAACGTGTCCCGGCCCTCTACTGCGGGTCTCGGTGAATAATCATTATATGCCATCCTGGCCGCCATCCCCATATCATCATAAGCATATAAAGGTAACGTGTCCCGGCCCGCAAGTAAGAGGGACTCGGTGAACAATGCAGTGGAATGCGCACGAGAACATGTCCTGGCCCGGGACTCAGTGAATCAGAATCATACCGTAGAGTATGCACGAGAACATAACATGCCCTGGCCCGGGACTCAGTGAAAGATACATTGAGCCATGCACGAGCAGAGTCGTGAGAAACCATATGCACATAAATCCGGACTCGATGAATACGTACACTTACCAACATTCGAAGGCTCGGAAACGAGTTTCGGGTTCTTCGAGTTAGTATCGAAAGTTATGAGCGTTTGGAATACGTAAACCTCTTTGGACTGTTTAAGCGATCCGAGATCGTATATGAAGAACATTAACGCTTATAGAGCATACTCATATTAGAATACTCGGATCAGACGACTCATATCCAAATACACATAGCAGAATACTTATATCAGACGCTCACACCGGAGTACTCATATCGGAGTTATCATATCAGAATGCTTATACCAAAATACTTAGATCGGAATACCGATGTCAGAACATATACATCAGAATATTTATTTTGAATACTTATATCGAATACTTAAATCGAGTATTTACATCGGAATGCTTATACCAAATTATTCAAATCGAGATCGTAAAATGCACCAGAAGCATTTATATCGAGAATGGTCGAACCGGAATGCTCATATACGAGTTACCGGATACTTATATCAAATTCGGAATAATAGTCAAAAGTTTCCTTAATTATCTTACGGAAATAAGGCAAATAGAACGGACAATTAGGTCTCGGGGATTGTGGGCCCACCTCGGGTCAAATGAGGTGGCGTACACAATTTACGTATTTTACACTTCATAATATCATTCATGATAGTTTTAAGGTAGTCGGGTCCCATTTGTTCAAGTTCTAGGTATTTAGACAACTTTTCCAACCCTTAGCAACATAATTGGTTCAATTCCTTTGAAAGAAAAAGGGGCAATTTCGGACGTGGATTCCGAAGAGTAGAGTTGTCCCGAGGTCCAAATTCAAGCCTAGTATATCTAGGACATGCCAAGAGAAAGAAAGGGTAAGCCTTACATACCTTTTTCGCTTCTTAAGCTTCTCAAATTCGAATCGTTTTTCTCCAAAATCTACAAATGGTCATGTTTACCAATTGTGAGTTATAGCTTCCAAGAGTTCAATCTTAAATTCATGTTTGTCTACCGAAATTTCGCGGCATTTCCCTATAAATTCGCCGCCCCGAGAATATGACTCGGCCAAACTAATTCAACAACAATACCAACCATCATTATAAAACACAATATAGCATAACTAATCTCTTTTTCCAACATAGTGCATAAGCTTTCATTCTAACTTCACATTTTCAATTCAATACCAACATTCTCATATTCATTTACCGATCAACATCACTCCAATACAATCCGGAAACATTTCATATCATTTTACGAAATATTCACAAGATATACAAAATATACAAGTTTCCACCAAAACCAAAATTCACTCAAACCTCCAATTTTCAACATAAATATTCACGACACATTTTCTTCTTTCAATTTCACAAACCAAAACAACAATTTACACCTTACTACTCCACTCTCATAATTTCATAAAACTATAATAAATTCACATAATTTTCCTACAACAACTTACAACTAATTTTCACACCAATTTTAGACTATTATGCTTCCATCTCCATCATAAGGCCACAACAACATAATCAACACACTAAATAAAATTTATTTCCCTTCCTTTACAAATCATACCACACGGCCACACCTTCACACCCACAACACGTAAAGTTCATAATTTCCATTCACTTACTCATCCACTCGTGAAAGGCTATTGGGATCGATCCCTTCAACCCTCCTTGGCGTGGAAGGTCGCAAGAGAAAAGAAAACTATTCTTCTTAGCAGCTTTTTCAACCTACCCGAGGTAAGGAAGTAAAGCAACCAATAGCCTTTTTACCTACTATGCCTTTCACCGGGTGAGCAAAAAGTAGTTACCTTTAGCCCGGTCTTCCTTATTAATTATTGCTAAGGCACAGGGGAAGCATCATCCTTATAAGACTGTTGCTAAACAAAAGCAATTCTTTTTCACATTCAACCATGAGAGAGATGTGTACCTCCATGTCACACCCCGATCTCACTAGGGTGTGATGGGCACCCGACCCCGTAATCGGAGCCGAGCGAACCCACTGACTCTTTCTACGTACTAATTTTTTTTTGAACCTCTAAATCCAGCACATATAATAAGACTACTAAACATTCTTTTATTGCTTTTAAATCACATAAAATATGTAACTGTATAAACTAGTGTTATAATACAAGGCGACTTCCGAAACCCACGACTGCGCTCGCAAAGTCTCTAACTTCAGACAAGGCATCCGGCATAGCACGCCGACTCGGCGACACTCCAGAACAAATGGAGTTTGCCCACTTCGTCGGAACATCTTCTATCTGGCCGCTATCCGTGCGGGTGTACCGCGGCATGAACGCAGCCCCGAAAGAAAAGGGGTCACATTACGAGCAATGTGCGAGTATGTAAGGTATAAATGATAACGTAATAAAATAAACAGACATGGACAGCATATAATAAGAGAACATGGAAAATAAGAGGAAGAGGATGCGGCGTATACGCTTGCCTCTCGGCGGAGTTATGCACGCTCACTTTTTCCTTAACACATACATCCATAACACTGCCCGCATCACATAATATCATTAGCCCGCGTCGGGCCTCCCGCGTCCGGGGTAGTTATGTCGTGCCGCCCACTAGTGGTGGTCGTGCCCGACCCCTAGGCCGGTATAGTTATTTGCGGTCCACTACGCCGTCGTAGTGGCCCGTGCGGCTCTCTAGGCCGGTTAGATTATATGCAGACCATTACGCCTATCGTAGTGGCGGTCGTGCCTGGCTCTTTAGGCCAGTTTAATTATATCCATCATCAGCGTGCATTGGAGCCCAATCAAAAGCTATAACTATATCGGAGTGACATAAGGTCGGAAACCTCCGATTTGCATTATGGAATAATCATGGTCGCTCTGTCTCACCTTGAAGGAACGATAATCATAAGGCGAGACTATCAACATAGAATATATCATAGCGTATCGGGTCGTAGACATAGCATATATGACATCATCATTGTCATCATAGAATCATAGTTGTCATAGAATCATAGTCATCATAGTCATCATAGGATCATAGTCGTCGTAGGATCATAGGCATCATAGATTCATAGTCATCATAGGATTATAGTCGTTGTTTAGGTCATAAAAACCGTCAATATTGTGAAACTTAGTTTTTAAAGAAAAATGTGTATTTTGGAAAACACTTGTAAATTTTTAGTAAAGAAAATCATACTTAGTTTTTTAAAGAAAAATGTATATTTTAGAGAACACTTGTAAACTTTTAATAAAGAAAATCATACCTTGGGGTCGAGGGTTTAGTTAAAACAACTTTTATTTAGTAGTCGGAATAATATCCAAAAGCTTCCTTTAACCGTAGTATTGAAATAAACCGAAGGGAGCCATAGGAGGAAATTAGAGAATAGTGGGCCCACCTCGAGTCAGATGAGGCGGCGTATCAAATTTGCGTATATTACAATCCATAGCGTCACTTAGGAGGGTCTTAGGGTAATCGAGTCCTATTTGTATAAGTTCTGGATGACTAAGGAGTTTTTCCAACATTTCGTGCAAGTTCTAATTCAATTCTATTGAATGAATAGTAGTTAAATTCAAACTCGGATTTCTAGGATTAGAATGGTCCCCGAGACACGTACTCAAGCCTATTACGTCTAAGACATGCCATAGAAAGAAAGTGAAGCCTTACATACCTTTTTCCGCTTCTTACGCTCCTCCAAATTCAAGCTCCAAATCCGCCAAAAATCTACAAATGGTCACATTTACCAAACCTTAGTTAAGGGCATTTATGAGTCGATTCTTTAAAGCAACACTTTGTTCCGTCGAAATTTCGACAAACATTTCCCCGTAAATACACCGTCCCGAGAATATGGCTCGGCCCAATTCATCCATTAACAACAATCCGAGAATTCAACTCGGCCAAACTAACAACAATGCCAACAATCTTACTAACAACATTCCATTTATATTCAATTCAATTCAATTCAATTTAATTCACATAATCTTTCAACAACTCAATCAACATTTTGCTTTACCGAAACCTTCCATTTCCACAACAACCATACATGTCATCATTATTCATATATGTTAACTTCAACAACACCCTTCATTCAACACCACATAATCCATAATGACTACAACTAGAATATCAAATTACGTCAATTTACCACAACTTACCAAACCTTCTACCATTCGGCCACAACACTTCTCACATAGATTTTCATGAATTTTCATTCACTTCTATACATTACAATAGCAACCAAACTATTAAATAAAATTAATTCCTCACTTCTACACATACTACTATATTCGGCCACAACAACTACATGCATGCTCTCATGAATTTTCATGCATTTTCATCCATTTCTATTCATTTCAACAACAATCAACATACTACATGTATTTAATTCATCACCTCAATCTAACACTACACATATATTCGGCCAACATACAACATACATATTTTCATATATTTCATCCACTTTACATTATGGAATTCACAACACAACATTCAAACTTCTAAAATAAAATTAATTCATCATTTCTACACAACACCTACTCCATTCGGCCAACGCCATGCATGCACATACTTTATGAATTTCATTCATTTCTTCAACCTACAACATAAATGAACCATCCACAACATGCTAAAGAGATTAAATTCTTACCTTTTCTCTCAACTCCATAACTTAGCTAAGGTTGCCAACTTGCAACAAGGAGAGAGATTCTTGCTTCAACAACTATACCATGTTAAAGAGGGCCTTCCATTTAGTGAAAATACTAGAAGAAAATATTTTTCCTCCATCAATTTCCCATGGCCAATTTTTGGCCATGGTGGCCGAATGCCTCTCTTGTTGCATTCTCTCTTTTTTTTTTCCAAGTCTTTCTCTTATTAAAAGATGACCACCCTTTCCATATATATATATATAACATAGGCACATGGTGGTCACATGCCACTTAGTCTTCCACCAATTTTCTCTAGATTATTCCTTTCTTTTCTTGAATTTTCTTCAAGGCCACAAAGATGACTTGTTGTGTCATCTTCTTTTTTTCTTTTTTTTTTTTTTTGTCACATGGCCAATATGGCCCTTTTAGAATTTTCATGAACCTTTTGTGAGATTACCATTTTGCCCCTCAACTTTTCTCAATATTACCATTTTACCCCTAGCCTTCCACATTATTTTCATTGGCCATTTTGCAAAATTCTCTTTTTTTACCCTTAACCTTTCTCAATATTTCCATACCACCAATGTTCATAAATAATATTCATAACCCCTCGTGCATTAAAATAACTCTTTAAAAATAATCTTGTCCTTAACTTCTCACCATTGTCTCGCAACATCCGAACGCACGAAATACGGCTATAACATCCTCCCCCCTTTAGAACATTCGTCCTCGAATGTTCAACCGACCTTATGGGCGTCATAATACTACGGAGGATTCCTTTTATAGCTACTCTTTCCTTTATGCCCGTCCTTATCCTTTACCTTATTTTCCTTATAATAGAACTCTCCTCGACCTTTTCATAAGTCTTTGCTCCATGTCATAGGTTACCTTTTCTAATACGATCTCCCCCCCCTTTTAGGGCTTCTTATACCAATGATCCTTTTGTAAAGTCTTCACTTATACCTTATCCGTTTATACTTCGTCTCATATCCTCATCCCCAATCTCAATCTATAGTAAAATAATAAACCTACTTTGCAACACTTGCACCATTTACTCTTCTTTGTCGTTTGAACTTGGTACCCTCACTCGATTAATGCCTTTTGTACCGCAACTTGGCCTTTGGGATTCACATGTCCACCGATACCATCACATTTGGGACATCCTACTCCTTCACATACACATACATTCAATTACTACTAACTAGCCCACAAGATGCGTCCAAACGCTATTCAAGCCTATCCTAGTCCTAGGGCTGTGGCACACTTTCTATCTCTTTTTTTTGAACTAATCCCCCTCATCTTACGCATCCCCTTAAGGTCTCCATCCATCCATATATTCTTGTTTTCCTTAGGTTACTCTTAGCTACTCATTCGTCCCTTGCATCTCAATTTGTAGAGTTTTTGGTTCACTTCCCAGGGGGTCACCCATCATAGAATTGCTCTCACCTGAGCACGCTTAACCCCGAGACTTTGGTGGAATTTGGTACCTTAACACTGATATTTTTGCGTCCACTTTCTCACATGGCCTTTACTACTCGATCTGAAGCCAATCAAAACTTTACAACTTCCGAGACATTTTCGTACACGTCCTTTCTTCTACAATGACCATTTTACCCTTTACCAGTCCCAATGATCACTTTCCGCCTTTGCGTATACGACTATTTCCTATCCGGCGCCCCGACTCTCCACGTAACAACAAATATATCGGTCCGGTCTTACCTCTCTCGACTCCCATAACGTCGTTCGCCTTTTTCCATCGATGCGGGCGCTGCGGAAATCAACGATGAGTATAAGGAATCTTATTTCATGACTTGGCTCTATCGCACGATCACAAGACGAAAGAAGGTCAACAATTCCTAAATGCCCAGCCTCCTGTTTATAAATGTGGCCGGCTTCACACCCATAAACGAGGACTCGGACACGACTTTGCAGACAACCCTTGGACCGACTCGCTCTCGATACCACTTTGTCACACCCGATCTCTCGCTAGTGGTGTGATGGGCACCCGACCCCGTAACCGGAGCCGAGCGAACCCAATCGACTCTTTCTACGTACTAATTTTTTTTTTGAACCTCTAAATCCAGCATTATATAATAAGACTACTAAACATTCTTTTATTGCTTTTAAATCACATAAAATATGTAATCGTATAAACTAGTGTTATAATACAAATCGACTTCCGAAACTCCACGACTCTACGTACGCAAAGTCTCTAACCGTACAAAGGCATCCGGCATAGCACGCCGACTCGGCGACACTCGGAACAAATGGAGTTTGCCCACTTCGCCGGAACATCTTCTATCCGGGCGCTATCCGTCCGGGTGTACCGCGCGGCATGAACGCGCCCCCGAAGAAAAGGGGTCAGTACGAGCAATGTACTGAGTATGTAAGGCATAAATGATAACGTAATAAAATAAACAGGACATGGACAGCATATAATAAGAGAACATGGAAAATAAGAGGAAGAGGATCTGACTGTATCTGCTTGCCTCTCGAGGCGGAGTTATGCACGCTCACTTTTTCCTTAACACATACATCCATAACCTGCCTGCATCACATAATATCATTAGCCCGCGTCCGGGCCTCCCGCGTCCGGGGTAGTTATGTCGTGCCGCCCACTAGTGGTGGTCGTGCCCAGCCCCACAGGCCGGTATAGTTAGTTTTGCGGTCCACTACGCCCGTCGTAGTGGCGGTCGTGCCGCTCTCTAGGCCGGTTAGATTATATGCGAACCATTACGCCTATCGTAGTGGCGGTCGTGCCTGGCTCTTTAGGCCAGTTTAATTATATCCATCATCAGCGTGCATTGGAGCCCAATCAAAAGCTATAACTATATCGGAGTGACATAAGGTCGGAAACCTCCGATTTGCATTATGGAATAATCATGGTCGCTTCCGTCTCACCTTGAAGGAACGATAATCATAAGGCGAGACTATCAACATAGAATATATCATAGCGTATCGGGTCGTAGACATAGCATATCTGACATCATCATTGTCATCATAGAATCATAGTTGTCATAGAATCATAGTCATCATAGTCATCATAGGATCATAGTCGTCGTAGGATCATAGGCATCATAGATTCATAGTCATCATAGGATTATAGTCGTTGTTTAGGTCATAAAAACCGTCAATATTGTGAAACTTAGTTTTTAAAGAAAAATGTGTATTTTGGAAAACACTTGTAAATTTTTAGTAAAGAAAATCATACTTAGTTTTTAAAGAAAAATGTATATTTTAGAGAACACTTGTAAACTTTTAATAAAGAAAATCATACCTTGGGGGTCGAGGGTTTAGTTAAAACAACTTTTATTTAGTAGTCGGAATAATATCCAAAAGCTTCCTTTAACTGTAGTATTGAAATAAACCGAAGGGAGCCATAGGAGGAAATTAGAGAATAGTGGGCCCACCTCGAGTCAGATGAGGCGGCGTATCAAATTTGCGTATATTACAATCCATAGCGTCACTTAGGAGGGTCTTAGGGTAATCGAGTCCTATTTGTATAAGTTCGGATGACTAAGGAGTTTTTCCAACATTTCGTGCAAGTTCTAATTCAATTCTATTGAATGAATAGTAGTTAAATTCAAACTCGGATTTCTAGGATTAGAATGGTCCCCGAGACACGTACTCAAGCCTATTACGTCTAAGACATGCCATAGAAAGAAAGTGAAGCCTTACATACCTTTTTCCGCTTCTTACGCTCCTCCAAATTCAAGCTCCAAATCCGCCAAAAATCTACAAATGGTCACATTTACCAAACCTTAGTTAAGGGCATTTATGAGTCGATTCTTTAAAGCAACACTTTGTCTGCCGAAATTTCGACAGCATTTCCCCTGTAAATACACCGTCCCGAGAATATGGCTCGGCCCAATTCATCCATTAACAACAATCCGAGAATTCAACTCGGCCAAACTAACAACAATGCCAACAATCTTACTAACAACATTCCATTTATATTCAATTCAATTCAATTCAATTTAATTCACATAATCTTTCAACAACTCAATCAACATTTTGCTTTACCCGAAACCTTCCATTTCCACAACAACCATACATGTCATCATTATTCATATATGTTAACTTCAACAACACCCTTCATTCAACACCACATAATCCATAATGACTACAACTAGAATATCAAATTACGTCAATTTACCACAACTTACCAAACCTTCTACCATTCGGCCACAACACTTCTCACATAGATTTTCATGAATTTTCATTCACTTCTATACATTACAATAGCAACCAAACTATTAAATAAAATTAATTCCTCACTTCTACATACTACTATATTCGGCCACAACAACTACGTACATGCATGCTCTCATGAATTTTCATGCATTTTCATCCATTTCTATTCATTTCAACAACAATCAACATACTACATGTATTTAATTCATCACCTCAATCCAACACTACACATATATTCGGCCAACATACAACATACATATTTTCATATATTTCATCCACTTTACATTATGGAATTCACAACACAACATTCAAACTTCTAAAATAAAATTAATTCATCATTTCTACACAACACCTACTCCATTCGGCCAACGCCACGCATGCACATACTTTATGAATTTCATTCATTTCTTCAACCTACAACATAAATGAACCATCCACAACATGCTAAAGAGATTAAATTCTTACCTTTTCTCCTCAACTCCATAACTTAGCTAAGGTTGCCAACTTGCAACAAGGAGAGAGATTCTTGCTTCAACAACTATACCATGTTAAAGAGGGCCTTCCATTTAGTGAAAATACTAGAAGAAAATATTTTTCCTCCATCAATTTCCCATGGCCAATTTTTGGCCATGGTGGCCGAATGCCTCTCTTGTTGCATTCTCTCTTCTTTTTTTTTTTTCCAAGTCTTTCTCTTATTAAAAGATGACCACCCTTTCCATATATATATATAACATAGGCACATGGTGGTCACATGCCACTTAGTCTTCCACCAATTTTCTCTAGATTATTCCTTTCTTTTCTTGAATTTTCTTCAAGGCCACAAAGATGACTTGTTGTGTCATCTTCTTTTTTTCTTTATTTTTTTTTTTTTGTCACATGGCCAATATGGCCCTTTTAGAATTTTCATGAACCTTTTGTGAGATTACCATTTTGCCCCTCAACTTTTCTCAATATTACCATTTTACCCCTAGCCTTCCACATTATTTTCATTGGCCATTTTGCAAAATTCTCTTTTTACCCTTAACCTTTCTCAATATTTCCATACCACCAATGTTCATAAATAATATTCATAACCCCTCGTGCATTAAAATAACTCTTTAAAAATAATCTTGTCCTTAACTTCTCACCATTGTCTCGCAACATCCGAACGCACGAAATACGGGCTATAACACTCCAGCATCTATTTCTCGTTCATGCATGCAAGTCATTCAAAGCATAAAAGGAATAGAATCCTCACCTTTGCCAAAATCTTCCACTTGCCACAAAAATGATTTTCTTGCCAAAATAATTATACTACATTGAAGAGCACCTTGAGCTTAGTAAGAATATAAGAAAACTACAATTTTTGGATTAAAGATTTAGGCTCCAAGAATTCCTTCTTCTTTTCTCTTTTTTTTTTCTTTTGGCCGTGAGGCCTTCTTGTTCTTGCTCCTCTCTTCCCTTTTTTTTTTTTTTTGTTGTCTTGAATGATAAATTGTCTAGAATTTTCCCACTCTTTCATATATATATATATATATATTGTCTCCACAAGTCATGTGAGGGGCACATGCCCTCTCTAGAAAATTCCTAAAAATAAAGATGACTTATTTGTCATCTTTTTCTTTTTCTTTTTTTTTTTTTTTTTTTTGCATGGCACCTTTGGAACCTTCATGAACCTCATGTAAAATTCCCGTTTTGCCCCTCGACTTTTCTCAATATTACCATTTCGCCCCTAGCCTTCCACATTATTTCCATTGGCCATTTTGCAAATTTCTCTTTTTACCCATGGTCTTTCCCAACATTTTCATACTACCAATGTTCATGAATAGTATTCCTAACAACTCGTACCTTAAAATAATTCTTGAAAATGACCTTGTCTTTATCTTGCCACGACTTTCTCGAATTATCCGAATGTATGGAGTACGGGATATAACATGTTTTTCCAAATTACAAACTTATAATACCGTTTTGGCCCCTCCAAGTCATATCATCCGAAAATGTTTCCTTAAATCGTCCTTTTGGAGGGCTTATGCCCATATTTGTGTCACACCCCGACCTTACTAGGGTGTGATGGGCACCCGACCCCACATCTGGAGCCGAGCGAACCCACAGACTCTTATTACGCACATAAATTTTTTTTTTCGAATAAAGATAGAATGCAAAATATAACTTTCAGAAGTATTTCTTTCGTTGCTTTCAAATTACATACAATCTGTAGTCAAACAAAACCAATCACATATGACGTATCGGCTGGTGGAGCCGACACGGACCGACAACCAACGCCCACGACACCGTCTGCGCAAAGTCTCTAACATCCATCCGAAAGCATATCATACAAACTCGACTCGGCAACACTCCGAACCGAAATGGAGCTCGCCAATCCCGCGGGAACAACTTCTAGCAAAGTCTTCTCTTCATACGGGTGTACGCGTGGCATGAAACGCAGCCCCCGAAGAAGGGTCGATGCGAAGTATGTACTGAGTATGTAAGGCGATAACATATAATAACCATAGCTTAATTTAGGAGAGAAGAAGTCACAATCAAGCTCATTACCTGCAGCCCTCGCTGGAAGAAACATAAATGTAAACATGGGGTCTTATAACAATCCTTAAGTAAACGATGCGAGTGAACACACGTCCTTTAAGCACACACAATATAAATACAGAGTACACGAATTCTAGAATGCACAATCTAAATATAGTATCACAATAGTCCCTTCGGACAGCCGCTTCCGGCGTAGGAATGATGGCCCCTTCGGGCATGCCGCTTCCGGCATAATAATAATGATAGCCCCTTCGGGCAGCCGCTTCCGGCTCGATATCGATAGTGGCCCCTTCGGGCATTGCCGCTTCCGGCATAACAATAATGATGGCCCCTTCGGGCATTGCCGCTTCCGGCATAATAATAAAGACGGCCCCTTCGGGCATAATAGTAATGATAATGTAAACATAAGTAGTAAATGAAATGAAATAGTAAAATCTCGCACCCCTTTCGGAGTGGTTTTTGAAAAATAGCTCACTCAGACATAAGCTGAGGCCATAGTGTACCCGGACGTGAACTGAGGCCATAGCACACTCAGTGATCAGCTGAGGCCGTAGCTCGCTCAGACACAGACCGAGGCCATAGCACACTCAGGCATAAGCTGAGGCCACCGCACCCCCTTCGGAGTGGTTTTAGAAAGACTAAATATTAAAATTTCACACCCCCATCGGAGTGGTTTTAGAAAAATCAATTTTGTGTTTCTTTGTACAAAACTAGTTCTTTAAAAGTCATCAGTGAACCACAAACGCATTTCCGAAACCATTTCTGGAAAACCGAAGTAATAATCATATTAGAAACATTGTTACCCAGCAAAGTATATTATAGAACATAATGGAGTAGTTAAACAACTGTCCTTTGGTAGTCGGGACAACAGTCCAAAAGTTTCCTTCAATTATTGTACCAAAATAAGCCAAATGGAACTATACAAAAGATCTCGAGCATTGTGGGCCCACCTCGGGTCAAGTCATGGTGGCGTACGTAAATTTCATACACTGAGCTTTATGGAGTCATTATGATAGTCTTAGTGCAATTCGGTCTTGGTTGGGCAAGACGTAGATGTCTAAACACTTATTTCATCGAGGCACAAGAAATTTGTTTCAATTCCATTGAATGAAAAAGGGTCAAATCCAAACTTAGATTTCTAGGAATAGAATCATCCCCAAGGCTTATATCCAAGCCTATTAGGTCTAAGACATGCCAAAAGAAGGAGGAGTAAAGCCTTACATACCTTTCTCGCTTGTTAAGCTCGTCAAGACTCCAATCCCGTTCCGTCAAAATCCTACAAATGGTCACATTTACCAATTGTGAATTATTAATTCTAAGGATTCAACTTAATATCATACTGGTCTACTGAAATTCCGGCAGCACCTCCCCTGTACCTATAGCATCCCCGAGAATATGGCTCGGCCCAAATCAACAACAACAGCCCAACAATGCCAATAACATCAAAAGCATCACGAAACGCATATAACGTAAATAGTTCTCTTCACTACATAGTTCAACAACTTCCATCCCAACTTCATACTATCAAACTAGTATCAACACTTCCCATATTCTTTATCTAATTCAAGACCATTCAAGTGCAATTCAGAAGCATTTCATATAGTTCCACAAAATATGAAAAAGTTCCACCAAAACCACAACTCACTTAAAACCTTCCAATTTTCGACATAAACTTTCACAACACATTTTTATCTTCCAATTTCATTAACAACAATCACAATTTGCACCTTAACAATTCTTTTCCATAATTACATAAATTTACCATAAAATCACTAAACTTCCTACAACAACTTAACAACCAAATTTTCATGCAAATTATGGCTAGTATTCTTCCTTTTACACCGCAAGGCTACCACAACACCATTAACATAACAAATGAAATTTGTTCATCCTTCTCCATTGCTCAATAGCACACGGCCACACACATACATAACCATGACACACCAATTTCATACTTTTATTCATTTTCACATGCTACAACATATATAAGCCTTCCATAACATAAGAATGAAAAGAAATTCTTACCTTTCCTTCAATTTCTCCTTTTCTTGAATTTGTGAACTTGCAACCAAGAGTAGCTTTCTTGCTATAATAATTATACCACGTTGAAGAGCATCCTTGAATTAGTAGGAATGCATGAAGAAAATAATTTTTAGGACAAGATTTCAATGGGTTGGTTTTTCATGGATATGGCCGAATATGGGGTGGTCTTTATTCTCATGAAGTTTCTTGATTTTTCTCTTGGTTGAAGATGAATTATTCATCTTTTAGTTTCCATATATTAAAGCCCCATATGGGCCTTGGGCCATGGTCATGGCCGTCCACCCCTCTTGGGCCATGTTATCATTTTCATTTTTTTTTTCCAAGCCCAACTACTTTGGCTAGTTCTCGTAATTCATGGAACTATTTTTTTTTTTTCCAAAATTCCAATTTTTGCCCTTAGACTTCCTCGATCCTTCCGCGACAATATATATATTTTCATAACCCACATATGTGCTCAACAAAATTAAAAAATTATAGCTTGGCTCTTAACTTCCCACAATTATCTTGAATTGTCCGAACGTACAAAATGCGGGATATAACAATTTGGCTTATGGGTCCTTCTTAGGACTTGCTGAACTTTCCATGTACTACTCATATGTCTCTTCATATGTCCTTTATAAAACTCCGACGTGTGGGCCCCACTTAGCATGCAGCAACGAGGGTTTCTCATTAAGTGCCATATGAACCAATTCACCCCATATGGTTTCCAAATGTCATATATATATGTTATTATTACATTCTTATGATATAACCTGCATCCTGAACCCGGGCTCAAAATTTGCTCAGCGCGTTCGCGTATCGTATGGCCCGTTCGCGCTGTGTTGGCCCTTGGCCGTCTACGTGTTCGCGCCACTCCTTGGCGCGTTCGCGCAGACCATTTTCCTGTCCGCCAGCCTGACTTGTAACATCCATATCTCCTCACCCCGATGTCCTACTGAGGAGCGGTTTGTTGCGTTGGAAATTAGACTTCCCGAACTTCACTTTAGACTTTTGTTTCACTTCAAAACTCTTAACATACTAAAACATATTCTTTCTTCCAGTTAGACCAAAATTTTCGTACCAAACCTTGCCCAACTTTCCTTCAAGCCTCGGAGGCTTAATCTCCTCAGTTCAATGGTTTTCCAATCCTCCTATAACCTGTTACACGAACTCGGACTCTTGTAATCGTAACACGAGCACCTATGATCTTGCATCTTCTCGAAAATAACTCCGATGTCTGTACTTGAATAGCTAATGCCAAACGAATTTCAACGTACAGAAACTGTCACGACCCAACCCCGTAGGCCGTGACTAGTGCCCGAGCTGGGCACCCAAACACATTCATCAAATCCGAATCATATACAGATGGCTTATGCGCATACAAATATCGTACACGTCTCAAATTATCTCAAAGCGTGTCTCAAACACATCTCAAACACAAACATATATATATCGAAGCCGGCAAGGCTATCAAATGGCGCAACGGCCCAAAACATATACAAATGCAAGCAAGGGGCGCCCACGGCGAATGGGATCGCCCGAACATATATCATACAAACACACACACATGCGAATAGGCACAACCTACATACATATCCACAGACCTCTAAACAGACAAACAGAATCATGTGACGGAACAGGGCCCCGCCGTACCCCTGAACAAAGACATACATATGCAACGAACGAATATGTACCAAAATGTGGGCTCCGGAATAAAGGGAGCACTTAAACGACGAATAGGTGTCCTAGGCGGCGGATCACCGAAGCGTACGTACGCACTGCGAGGCATAAAAGCGACCCCGAAGAAGGGGGTCAGTGCGAAATATGTACTGAGTATGCAAAGCAGAAGATATAGTAACAAATCTGAGTCATAATCGAAACAGAAGTACAGAAAGTAAGTGCATATCCAAATACCAAAATGTTTATTTTCAAAATACAAATCATGCATAGGGCTCAGAAAATATGGTCGCCCGCCCGTCATCGGCGCCATAACACAGCATAACACCAGAAAGTTTCAAATCTCCGTATCCCCGTCACACATCATAACACAGCATAACGCCATACACAGCATAACACCAAATATAAGCGGAACCCGGCCCTCAGCGAGAGGCTCGGTGAACCATAACACGGCCATAACACCGGAGTATAACATAGTGCGCACGACCACATAACTTAGGCCGGGACTCGGCGAAAGATACAACGAATGCACGAGCGAGTCGTGAGTAACCATATGTATAAAATCATTATCATAGACTCGAAAAGATAAGTAAAATGACCATACTTGGACATCGGAATAGTAGCCATACCAAATCCTTTCAAAAGTCATCAGAAACATAAAGGAAAGTCGCGGGACCCACGGACGGGTATCGACCCGAGCCGGGCACGCCTATGGAAAACATACTCATCATACGCCATGAAATCTCCTACGAACATATCGAGGCAATCCGAGCCTTTCTGTGAGAGTTACGGTCGTTCGTAGTTACGGAACTCTTTAAAAATAAAACTTTTTATGCAACGTTTGGAAATCAATTATTCCAAAGACATAAGGGCCAATATTTCATCACATCAAACATACGAATACCAAGAAACAATTAAGAATCATAGACATGCTCGGATTGCGAGAATAGAATTTCCTCGAGGCTCGTGTCATAGCCTATTTGTAACTAAGGCATGCCAAAAGAAGAAAGGGTTGAGCTTTACATACCTCGTCCGCTCTCGAAGCTAATCCAACTCAAGCTAATCCCAACCTACGCCTCGGGCTCCCCAAGGTCTACACAACGTCAACGGATATCAAATATTAGCTATAGACGTTTAGGCATTTAATTCCAAACTAACACTTAATTCTACGAAATTTGGGCGACATTCCCTGTAAATAGACCAACCCCGAGAATTTAACTCGGCCAAATCAACAACAACAACACCAACAACCAAACTAGCAACATCAATAACCAATTCAAAACGCATTCTAGCATTAAATACTCTTTCTACATAATCCAACAACATTCATTATATTCAATTCAACGGCTTACATTCAAGCCAACATCAACGCTTATACATTCAAATACTAACCGAACCCATACCAACAATATTCAAGGACATTTCAAACAATTCACACAACATTTCAAACATCCCAAACAACACCCAAACTTACCGAAAAGCTTCTAAACCCGAGAACCACATCCATAACACATCCTTCACTTCCAAATCATGATTTGCACCAACAATCCACACTCTAACAATGTCATTCTCATAAATATAAAAATTACATTAAATGCACACAATCCTCCAAATCAGCCCATACAATTACAACATCAATCTTGAGTCATTAAACTCTCATTTCCAACATAGAATCCACATAACAATAATAATCAAAATACTAAATAGAATTGATCCATTCTTTGCTACATTTCACAAGCCATATTCGGCCAACACATCCACAACTAACTTTCATGATTTTCATTCTTCTCTTCACACTACAACAATCAAAACATGCTAACTAGAATTAATTCATTACTTCCACACAACACAACACACACACACACGCCCAACACACCATGCACACGGCTCACTTCCACATGCAATATTTCCATGAATTTCATCCATTTTCATCTACTACAACATGCACACATCATTCATAACACATAAAACAAGATTAAATCTTACCTTTTCCTCTTATCTTCACAACTAGGCTAGGGTTTGCGATTGATGAAACGAGTGATCTATTGGCCCAAACAACAACTCCACGTTAATGAGGGACCTCCAATTAGTGAATTTGCTTGAAGAAAATATTTTTGTGATGGCTCAATTTGGACTTCAATTTTTGGAGTCTTGGCCGAATGCCCCTATGTTGTTCATCCAAGGTTCTCTTTTTTTTCTAAGTGTTGAATGAGGAAAAGATGACTTAGTAGTCATCTTTTGTGCTCCCACATGAATTATACATGTGTCCATGGCCCACACATGGGTTGGACCAATTAAATTTGTCCACAAAATGTGTGGGACCATTTCCAAAGCCACACGGCCAAGGGCCAATATTTTCATGATTTGCCAACTTTCAAATACATCACTTTTGGTCCCAAATTTTCCTAAATGTTCTATGCCAACAAATTCATGAACAACTTAGGTCTTAAAACAAAATCAAAGGTCAAAAGTCCCGACTTTGTATCCCGGAATGATTTTGTCCCTAACTTACCATAGTTAATCCGAATTGTCCCAATGCACAAAATACGGGATATAACAGAAACTACGGGGTGTAACATTATTCATGGATGATGACTATTTTTAAAGATTCCAAAGTATATGAATTGACACCTTATGAGATTTATGATCCTATTCTATGTTTTCTCTTGATGTTATTCTTCATTAATAGTCTCACCTTATAATAATTGTTCCTTCAAGGTGAGACAAAGCGACCATGATTATTCCATAATATAATCGGAGGTTACCGACCTTACGTCACTCCGATACAGGCATAGTTTTCTTTGGGCTCTCATGCATGCTGGTTATATGATATATGTATATGTATATGGGGAATATGGGAAAAAGGGAGTGGCGCTATAGATGCATGACCACCTGATCAGTTGGTGAAATATAATATCATCCCGGACGCGGGACATATGTGGTTAAATGGATCCGGCCGACGTTCCTCGGCATATTTTCTGTATCTATGAACAAGAAATATTTTTCAAAGAGAGCTAAGCATGCATGGCATCCGCCCTAAGAGGCACTCATATGTACAGGTTACTCTTTTATCCTACGATATGCTCTTGATTTCCATTCTGTGATTACTCAGGCTATGCATCCCTTACTATGTTATTATTCATGCCTTACATACTCGGTACATTACTCGTACTGACGTCCCTTCTTGTAGACGCTGCGTTCATGCTCGCAGGATCAGGTAGCCAGCCGGACGATCCGCATCAGTAGGACCTCCCCTCAGCGGCAGTCTGTACGCTCTATTGATCCGGAGCTTCAGCCCTTTTTGGTATGCTATCTTGTTATATGGGTACGGCAGGGCCTTGTCCTGTCCTTTCTACAGTTTGTGCTCCATAGAGGTCTGTAGACAGTAACATGTAGCCATGATGTTATGCAGCTTCGTCGGCGCTCATCTTGTTGTACAGTATATATGTAGCGGCCAAATCGGCTTGCGCTGTTACTCTCAGTGTTTATGTTTATAGGTACGCGTGAGTTCCCGGTACGGTGCCTTTTATGTTGATTGTTCGGGAGACAGTACAGCTCAGTTACAGATTGTGTATGGTCCCAGGATAGTCAGTGAAAAGTGAATGCAGGCATAGGAGTGCTTGACCAGTAATGGTCGGGTACTTGTCACGGCTCATCGGTTTGGGTCGTGACAAAAGTGCATCGAAGCGATTCGTCCTAGGGATTGTCTCTACGTACCTGTTTGATAGAGTCCTATTTATGGGTGTGAAGTCGGCCACACTTATAAACGGGGAGGGGGGGCATTTAGGAATCATTGACCTTTCCTTCTATCTTAGATCGTGCGATAGAGCCGGTACGGGAAGATCGCTTCGATCCTTTTTCCTGCGAGTGGTGCGGACCGACGATAGATGAAGAGATCAGCTTCAGATAGTGGAGGTGCTAAGAAGGCCGTTAGAGTATCTCCAGGACCCCAGGCTCTAGGACCGAGCAGGAGGAGCCTCAGTTATTCCATTGAGACTGATCCTTCGGAGGACCCAGCGACGATTCCTCCAGAGTTTTTGACTTCCAGGGAGGAGGACCCCCCGCGAGAGGGGTTATGACACGGATCCATCGAGTATTTGTCTCTGGGACACGAAGAGGGAGATTCCCAGGGCCGTACCAGGTACGCTCTATGGTGGAGCACTACGTCGAACCCGGCCTCCGGTGAGTGTTACGGATTACTGGCCCTACTGTCACCGTCGATAAACCGGGAGTTGCCGGTATTTATATCCCTCGGACTCGGATGAGAGAGATGATGAAGGCCGGACGAGCGGATGGTGGGTAGACGATGACGAGAGTACACTTCGCCTTATAGTCCCGAGGATCGGACTAGTAGATCGATTGAGTATATGTATATGAGTCCTTATTGGAATTTTCTATGTATGTGCATTTGTTGTAGATTATTATTTAATAGTGGTGAGCGAAAACGCAAAGAGACCGATAACCGAGTATTTATAAGTAACGGTGACCAAGGTGTGTTCGCTACCATTGGGAATCTGGAAATCTAGGATGGAAAGTAGTCATACATACAGATGAAAGGTGAATATTGAGAATTAAAAAGGCCAAAATAGTAATTGTGTAGTCTGAAGAGTGAGAGACCCTTTCTAATTCGGAGGGAGATGCGTTATGAGAACGTTTTGGAATCTGTCAAGACTTCAACTTACTTTAGATTATGTGGTGAAGGTCATGTGGTGAGGTGGATATGATTATACCAGCATTAGCGCACCGGATTTCATCAAAGTTTCGAGGTTAAGTGTCTTTGGGGTGAGAGAAATACTAGGATGGGTGACCCCCTGGGAAGTGTACAAAAAGTCCTATAAATTTAGATATAAGAGGCAAATGAGAAGCTAGAGCGACTAAGGGAGATTGGAGTATGCGGAGTGGTTGGAGACCTTAAGAGGTCGTGTGGGACGAGGCGGACTAGTGGGTGAAGAAAAAGAAGGTGCATCACGGCTCCAGAATTAGGGCGAGTTTGAATAGCGCTTGGAAATATTTTGTAAGCGAGATGGTAGTAAATATATATATACGTATGCATATGATATCCCTTACGTAGCTATATCAGTAGGTATGTGTATCCCGGCAACCAACGTTGCGGTCTATGGAAGGCATTAATCGAACAGGGTAACGAAGTTCAAGTGACAAAAAATAAATGGTACAAATGTTACAAGGTAAGCTGATGTTATTTTCACTACAGGTTAGGCTTGGAGAGCTTTAATGTAATGACATCTGGAAAGGAAAGAAAGTGAGTAGATGGAAGGTAAGGAGATCAAAAAGTCAAAAAAGTAAGAAGTAAGAAACATGAGTGAGTGAGGCCTCCAAGAGAGACGACGGGCAAAGCACGGGACTATTTGGGTAAAAATTCGAAGGTAGGCATGTAAGATTAAGAGGGATAGTGACAAAGATGTAAAAGAACAGGGAGACGGACTAATGAACTACAGGGAGTCGATGCAGTGTATGTTTAAGATCAACAGGTATTAAAAAGATAGCCCGAGATGGTACCGAAGAGGTAAACGCAAAAAGTGCGCCGTATATGAGCAAGGTAATTGCCCACTAGCAGGGAAACAAGGAGCGAGAAAAAGAGAATACTTGTGGGACGATGAATAGTTATGGCACGACAAGTCAAGACTACAATAATGGAGACAGAGCGAGAGTGAGATACTAGTTAATTTCTGATCATGTACATGAGGACAATGAAGTGAAAAAATTTGATTGAGGCGATAAAAAGAGTTAAGGAAGAATGAAAAATTGCCCAATTTTATAGTTTAAGCAAATGATAATTGAACCCTAAAGGAAAAATAGTTGTTCTAAAGAATCAAAGATGATGTCATGGGTTGACAATACCACAACATTCGAAGACGAATATTTCATAGGGGGAAGGATGTTACACCTCGAAAAGAAGTTCGGGAAGTCTAGTTTCCAACACAACAAACCACTCCTTAATAGGATATTGGGGTAAGGAGATATGGACGTTACAAGTCAGGCTGGCAGACCAGGAAAATGGTCTGCGCGAATGCGCAAAAGGCCAAGGGCTAACGAGGTGCGAACGCGCCACTACGAGGCGCGAACGCACTGAACTATTTTGAGGCCCGAGTTAGGGATGAAGGTTGTATTATAAGAGTGCAAGAATAATATGCATACCTGTTTGGAGACACGTGGTGTAAATCGGGTAGTGCGTTGTGACGAAAAGCCTCGTTCTTTATACGATAAGTAGGGCCCACGCGTCGGAGTTTATAAAGGACATATGAAGAGACATATGAGTAGTACATAGAAAGTTGAGCAAGTCCTAAGAAGGACCCATAAGCCAAATATGGGCATAAGCCCTCCAAAAGGACGATTTAAGGAAACATTTTCGGATGATCTGACTTGGAGGGGCCAAAACGCCATTATAAGAAAGGAAGACGAAGGCTCGACGAAAGAAGAAAGGAAAGGGTGTACTTTGTGAGGATTTCATTATAAGAACAAGAACTGATAGAACACTAAAAGGACTGTGATGTATGGTTGTGATTCAAATAAGTAGTTAAGACAAATTACGGGACAAAATGAGCTAAGCTAATGAAAAGACGAGTCGTGGGAATGGATGGTGTGGAGTATCAACTTTTAATGTATCACGACCCGACTCGTGGTAGGCAAAGGCGGTGCCACCTTTAGGCACACAGGGAAACAGACGTACGAACAAATGTCACATCGAACATATTCGATTTAATGACATCTCAAATTAATCAAAAGGGAAAATCATACAAATCGTCCCGGCGGTCGGTGGCAAAACATCATTCGAGTCAAAAGGGGCAAGGAATCGGGGACAATTCAACAGGGCCCTATCGGGCCGTATCAACGGGGGCCGAAGGAGCAAAACGCATCGTATACATATCGACGGGACCCATACAAACGGGCGGGCCCCGACCCAAAAAAAGA
>NW_026727009.1:0-47735 GCF_029784015.1 Lycium ferocissimum
TCTATTAGCTCAGGCTTCAAGAACTATGATTGATGTTATTGAGATGATACTATATTCCCCATCTTTGATTCATGATGTACTCAAGTTTGATTTTATGAATATTGATCAGAATGCTTTTTTTTTTTAAAAACGGGCAATATGCTTTAACCTATATCTCCTTTAATTTGGCGAATGTATTTGTTATATCCCGTATTTCATGCATTCGGATAATTCGAGAAAGTCGTGGCAAGTTAAGGACAAGATCATTTTCAAGAGTTATTTTAATGTACGAGTTGTTAGGAATATTATTTATGAACATTGGTGGTATGGAAATATTGAGAAAGGCCAAGGGTAAAAAGAGAAATTTGCAAAATGGCCAATGGAAATAATGTGGAAGGTTAGGGGCAAAATGGTAATATTGAGGAAAGGCGAAGGGAAAAATGGGAATTTTACACAAGGTTCATGAAAATTCCAAAGAGGCCACATTGGCCATGTGACAAAAAAAAAAGGGAAAGAAAAAAGATGAAAAATGATGACAATTAAGTCATCTTTTAATTTCAAGAAAATTAAAGAAATTTCTAGATAAGGGGCATGTGCCCCTCACATGACTTGGAAGATATAAATATACATATATATATGAGAGAAGTCTTTATTTTAGTTAAGAGAGTTGGAAAAAAAAAGAAGAAGAGAGCAAGAATAAGAGGGCTATTCGGCCAAGGTGGGGCAATTTTTTTCCCCCATGAAATCTTGTCCCAAAAATTATTTTCTTCATGTATTCCTACTAATTCAAGGGTCCTCTACAACGGGGTATAGTTGTTTCGGAAGATAGGTCATCCGTTTCATCATTTCCGCATTTTGGTTAAGTGAAGAAATGGAAGAAAAGAGGTAAGATTTAATCCCTTTTTATGATGTTATGAAAGCTTGTTTATATTGTCGTATGAAGGAATGGATAGAATTCATGAAAATATGGGAGGTTTGCATGGTATAGCCGTGTGTATGCATGTGTGTTGTGGAGGCAAGATTAGTTAATTTTTATGTAGCATTTTAGTTGTTGTTGTTATGGAATTTATATCAGAAATGGAAGTTTGGTGATTTTGGTTGAATTGGTGGGTGTTGGAAGGTGGCCGAATGTGTGTGTGTGTGTGTGGTATGAAATATGAATTAAGTTTTATGTAATAATTTAATTGTATTGTTCCATTTGTTTTATTTCCGTAAGATAATTAAGGAAACCTTGACTATTGTTCCGAATTTGATATAATCGTTCTGTAACTCGATATGAGCATTTCGGGTTCGACTATTCTATATAAATGCTTCGGGCACGAATGATCCGATTTAAATATTTTGATATAAACATTCCGATGTAAATATTTCGATATAAGTATTCGATATGAGCATCCCATTTCGATATATATATATATATGTTCTGACCTAAGTATTCTGATCCAAGTATTCTGGTATAAGCATTCCGACATGATAACTCCGATATGAGTATGCTGGTGTGAGCGTCCGATATAAGTACTCGCCATGTGTATTGGGATATGAGTCGTCCGATCCGGTATTTCGATACGAGTGTGCTCGTAAGCCCTAATATTCTTCACGTACGATCCCGGATCGCTTAAAAGTCTCGAAGAGGTTTCGTATTTCAAACGCTCATAACTTCCCGATATTAATTTGGAAGAACCCGAAATTCGTTTCTGAGCTTTTGACTGTCGGTAAGTGTACGTATTCATCGAGTCTGGATTTATGTGCATATGGTTTCTCACGACTCTGCTCGTGCAAGGCTCAATGTATCTGTTCACTGCGTCCCGGGCCAGGATCTGTTATCGTGCGCATGGCTCTGTATATGTATCTGTTCATTGCGTCCCGGGCCAGGTTCTGTTATCGTACGGGCTCCACTGCATTGTTCACCGCGTCCCTCATAGGCGGGCCGGGCTCTGTTTATGTATATGATATTATGATCTGATGATATGGGGACGGTGAGTCGATGGCATATGATCTTCGTCCGTCACCGCGTCCGTACTAGAGGCCGGGTTTACCGCGTCCCTCACCGGAGGGCCGGGATCCGTTATCGCATATGCTTATGATAATATATGATGTGTTATGCAATCATGGTCTGAAAAACAAGCATTTTGACACTCGGGACAAGGTCTGCATTTTTTTTTTATACTTCGACTCCGATGACGATTTTGTACGCGACTTTTACATTCTCGATTTTGATAAGGCTCCCCGCCTATTATGCCTGTTACTTTCCGATTTTTGATTAACTGTCCGACATATCTCCGTACGTCCGGCTCGTCTCACGGATCCGTTCGGTATCCGGACGTCCGACTCCTCGACCACGACCCCGTCTCGACACAAACAGCACGCCTAACTCTCGATTACGGTCTCCGTTCGATATAGTTTCGTACGTCCGCGTCTCGATATAAGACATCATCCGAGCATTCTCGCACGTTCGTGTTTCATCCGATATATGATATCATCTTAGCATTCTGTACGTTTGGTATTTCGTCCGATATATGACCTCGTCCGGAAAGACTTCAGGAGGTTCTCGCTCTCCGTCCGACGCGTGACATCTCCTGTGCGTCGGGTTTTCCGTACCTTCGGACATGCGATCTCGTAATTGTAAAATAAGCATTTTTGTATCGGCCGATTTACTTACCTTCGTACTCCTTTTCCGGTATATGGGATGTATGTCCGATTTGTGTCCGAGAATAAAGGTCAGTATTTTGACTAATGTACTTATCTTTTGGTCCCGTTTGTTTTATGGTTCGTTTTCTGTATTGCATGCCTTACATGCTCGAAGACATTTTTCGCATCGACTTCGGTCTTCGGGCTGCGTTTCATGCCGCGCGGTACTCCCTGCATGATTAGCGACCGTTATAGAAGATGTACCCTGTACGGATTGGCGGACCCATTTGCTCGGAGTGTTGCCGAGTTAGAGTTTGTATGATATGCTTTACGTATGGATGTTAGAGACTTTGTAGACAGCGTCGTGGGTATTGATTGTCGGTCCGTACGCGGCTCATGCCGGATATGTCGGTCCGTGTTATGTAATGAAACTTTGCATAATTATAGATTTGTTCGATTTAAAGGCTACGAGAAAGGAGATTGCTCGAAAATTTTGCTATGTATTTTATCTTGTTTGATTTAAAAGTTTGGCGTGACTTTGTATGCGGTAAGAGTCCGAGGGTTCGCTCGGCCCTGGCAAGGGTCGGGTGCCCATCACATCCTAATAAGGTTAGGGTGTGACAAAGTGGTATCGAGCAAACGGTGCGGTCCTGGGGTTGTGTGCAGAAAGTCGTGTCCGGTAAAGTCCGTTTATGGCGGGCGCGCCGCATTCATAAACAAGAGGCTACGGGGCATCTAGGGATTGTTGACCTTCTTTCTCGTCATAGATCGTGGGATAGAGCCAAGTCATAGGAGAATGAAATCCCATATGTAAGCCTTACATACGACGGAAGGAAGCTGAAGTAACGATATGGAAAGGTTACAAGGCAAGTCTGAAAATATTTGTTCTCATATCGAAACAAAAGTCCGATGGCTAGAAGGTGATATGTAGCCATATGCCGTAAGGTATTGTTGGCATTTGCGGGTGTACGTATTTCGAATAATAAGAATTTGTGAAGGTGATATGGAAGACCGAAAAGGGCAAAACGGTTATCGCAAAAGAAAGGATGTGTTACGAATATGCCTCGGAATCAGAAACTTTGGACCGGCTCCAGTTATGTAATAAAGGCCATATGAAAAAGGGTACGCGATTATAGCAAAGCATTAAGGCACCGAATTCCACCAAAGTTTCGAGGTTAAGCGTGCTCGGTGGGATAATTTCGGGATGGGTGACCGGGGAAGTATGCAAGAAATTCCAAAGATTAGTTTGTAAAAGACAAATGAAAAACCGTAACGGCCTAAGTGAAATTAGAATATACAAAATGGTTGGAGACCATAAAGGCCACGCAACGCGCGCAACGGGCTAGACTTGAGAAAAGACAAAGACGTCACGGCTCTGGAATCTGGATAGGCTTGAATAGCGTCTGGGAGTATTTTGTGGGTTAGTTGATACTAATTATCTGTGTATATGTATATGAACATGTATGATATCTTATATGTGAAGGTATTGACGGAAAGTAAAAAGAAAAAAAAACTTATGATAAGAAATCTTGCTATGTTGTACACGGAGTTGAAAAGAAAAACTGTTGGCATATAAGGAGCCCTTAAAGAGAGGGGATGCTATATTATATTAGACCAAAAAGGGATCACCATACTCTCAAGTACCAGAAGGAAAACCTATGACATAAACTGAGGATTTGTGTGAAGGCCAAGGAGCATAAGGTAAAGGATAAGGAAAGGGGTATAAAGAGAAGAACGACCAGCAAACGGGACCCCCCGAAGTGCTACAAGACCATAAGATCAGTTGAACATTCGAGGACGAATGTTCTAAAGGAGGGAGGATGTTATATCCCGTATTTCATGCATTCGGATAATTCGAGAAAGTCGTGGCAAGTTAAGGACAAGATCATTTTCAAGAGTTATTTTAATGTACGAGTTGTTAGGAATATTATTTATGAACATTGGTGGTATGGAAATATTGAGAAAGGCCAAGGGTAAAAAGAGAAATTTGCAAAATGGCCAATGGAAATAATATGGAAGGTTAGGGGCAAAATGGTAATATTGAGGAAAGTCGAGGGGCAAAATGGGAATTTTACACAAGGTTCATGAAAATTCCAAAGAGGCCACATTGGCCATGTGACAAAAAAAAAAGGGAAAGAAAAAAGATGAAAAATGATGACAATTAAGTCATCTTTTAATTTCAAGAAAATTAAAGAAATTTCTAGAGAAGGGGCATGTGCCCCTCACATGACTTGGAAGATATATATATATATATATATATATATATATATATATATATGAGAGAGTCTTTATTTTAGTTAAGAGAGTTGGAAAAAAAAAAAGAAAAAAAAAAAAAGAGCAAGAATAAGAGGCCATTCGCCAAGGTGGGGCAATTTTGCCCCCATGAAATCTTGTCCCAAAAATTATTTTCTTCATGTATTCCTACTAATTCAAGGGTCCTCTACAACGGGGTATAGTTGTTTCGGAAGATAGGTCGTCCGTTTCATCATTTCCGCATTTTGGTTAAGTGAAGAAGTGGAAGAAAAAAGGTAAGATTTAATCCCTTTTTATGATGTTATGAAAGCTTGTTTATATTGTCGTATGAAGGAATGGATAGAATTCATGAAAATATGGGAGGTTTGCATGGTATAGCCGTGTGTATGCATGTGTTGTGGAGGCAAGATTAGTTAATTTTTATGTAGCATTTTAGTTGTTGTTGTTATGGAATTTATATTGGAAATGGAAGTTTGGTGATTTTGGTTGAATTGGTGGGTGTTGGAAGGTGGCCGAATGTGTGTGTGTGTGTGTGGTATGAAATATGAATTAAGTTTTATGTAATAATTTAATTGTTGTTGATATGTATTTTATGATGCAAATGAGAATTTGATGGCTTAAATTGATGTTGGAATTGTTATGGGCTGATTTGGAAGCGAATATAACGTTAGTGTCGTTTCGTATTTATGAGTATAATGTTGCTAATGTGTGTATTGTTGAGGAAGTTTATGAATTTGGAGGATAAAAATGTGTTGGTGATATTGTTTGTTGAAGTTGGAGGATTCGGGTGGTATGGGATTGTTATGAATATTGTAAGTATTGTTGGAATAATTGTTGGTATTATCGTTGTTGATTTGTTGGCCGAGTTCCATTCTCGGATTTTCTGTGGTATTGTTGGCCGAGATAGAATCTCGGGGATGGTGTATTTACAGAGGAAATGCTGCCGAAATTTCGGCAGAATATAAGTGGATTTATTTGAAAGATTAAGACAAGTATTGATTAAGACTGAATCCTTAAAGCTTTATGATTAATATTTGGTAAATGTGACCAATTGTAGATTTTGGAGGAAACGGGATTTAAATTTGGAGAAGCGTAAGAGACAAATAAGGTATGTAAGGCTTACCCTTTCTTTCTCTTGGCATGTCCTAGATGTGATAGGCTATGATTTGAGCCTCGGGGATGACTCTATTCTTAGAAATCCGAGCTTATATTTATCCCTTTTTCATTCAGTAGAATTGAACCAAATAACTTACGCTTTATTGTAAAGAAATGTTCAAACGTCCGTAACTTTTGAAAATGAAAGCGGAATGTCTTGAAATCTTCGAGGATGATCCAATGGCACATAATGACCACGTTTTTATGTTCGTTACCCGACTTGACCCGAGGTGGGCCCACAGGTCCCGAGATTTAATTGTATTGTTCCATTTGTTTTATTTCCGTAAGATAATTAAGGAAACCTTTGACTATTGTTCCGAATTTGATATAAGTGTCGGTAACTCGATGTGAGCATTCCGGTTCGACTATTACGATATAAATGCTTGATGTACGAATGATCTGATTTAAATATTTTGATATAAACATTCCGATGTAAATATTTTGATATAAGTATTCTGATATGAGCATCCTATTCTGATATATATATATATATATATATATGTTCTGACCTAAGTATTCTGATCCAAGTATTTTGGTATAAGCATTCCGACATGATAACTCCGATATGAGTATTGAAGCGTGAGCGTCCGATATAATTACTACGCTGCGTGTATTGGGATATGAGTCATCCGATCCGAGTATTCTGATATGAGTGTGCTCTGTAAGCCCTAATATTCTTCACGTACGATCCCGGATCGCTTAAAAAGTCCGAAGAGGTTTCTGTATTTCAAACGCTCATAACTTCCCGATATTAATTTGGAAGAACCCGAAATTCGTTTCTGAGCTTTTGAATGTCGGTAAGTGTACGTATTCATCGAGTCTGGATTTATGTGCATATGGTTTCTCACGACTCGCTCGTGCAAGGCTCAATGTATCCGTTCACCGCGTCCCGGCCGGGGATCCGTTATCGTGCGCGTACCTCCGTATATGTATCCGTTCACCGCGTCCGGCCGGTGTTACGTTATCGTGCGGGCTCCACCGCATTTGTTCACCGCGTCCCTCGTAGGCGCGGGCCGGGCTCGTTTATGTATATGATATTATGATCCGATGATATGGGGACGGTAGCCAGGATGGCATATGATACGTTCGTCGTTCACCGCGTCCCGTACTAGATGGCCGGGTTACATTACCGCGTCCCCTCGGGAGGGCCGGATCTCGTTATCGCATATGCTTATGATAATATATGATGCCGTTATGCATAATCGTGGTGCGAAAATAAGCATTTTGATATTACGGACAAGGTCTGCATTTTTTTTATACTTCTGACTCTGATGACGATTTTGTACGTCAGACTTTTACATTTCTGATTTTGATAAGGCTCTGCCTATTATGCCTCTATACTTCTGATTTTGATTACGAATCTGTCTGATATATCTCGTACGTACGGCTCGTTCACGGATCCGTTCGGTATACTTACGTACGTCGACTCGACCACGAATCCGTCCGACACGGCTACGCGCCTAACTCGATTACGGGTCCATTCGATATAGCTCTGTACGTCTGCGTCTGATATAAGACATCATCTGAGCATTCTGTACGTTCTGTGTTTCGTCCGATATATGATATCATCTTAGCATTCTGTACGTTTGGTATTTCGTCCGATATATGACCTCATCTGAGCATTCTGTACGTTCTATTCTCCGTTTGACGTGTGACATCACCGGTGCGCTCTGTATTTTCTGTACCTCTTCGGACATGCGATCTGTAATTGTAAAATAAGCATTTTTGTACTCGGGCTGACTTACTTACCTTCTGTACTCCTTCTGGTATATGGGACAGGTATGTCTGATTTGTGTCTGAGAATAGGCGTCTGGCATTTTGACTAATGTACTTATCTTTTGGTCCTGTTTGTTTCAGTTTATGGTTCGTTTTACGTATTGCATGCCTTACATGCTCGCACATTTTCCGTACCGACCCCCGTCTCCGGGCCGCGTTTCATGCCGCGTGGCAGTACTCCCGCATGATTAGGCCGTTATAGAAGATGTACCAGGGCACGGATTGGCAGCTCCATTTTCTCTGAGTGTTGCCGAGTTAGAGTTTGTATGATATGCTTTCTGTATGGATGTTAGAGACTTTGTAGACAGCGTCGTGGGTATTGATTGTCAGTCTGTACGCAGCTCCATCAGCTGATATGTCGGTCTGTGTTATGTAATGAAACTTTGCATAATTATAGATTTGATCGATTTAAAGGCTACGAGAAAGGAGATTGCTGAAAATTTTGCTATGTATTTTATCTTGTTTGATTTAAAAAGTTTGGCGTGACTTTGTATGCGGTAAGAGTCTGAGGGTTCGCTCGGCCCTAAGTAAGGGTCGGGTGCCCATCACATCCTAACAAGGTTAGGGTGTGACAGTATTCCATTCGCAAAAGTTTCAATTCTATGAACCCCTTCTTCTTCTCCTTTCCCTTTTTCTTTTTCATCTTATAGTTCAATTTATTTGCCTTCTTCAGTATCCACGATTCAGTGTATGTTTATTTTTGTGGTTCAAATATATCTTATTTATTACTTTAATAGAATCAAATGTTTGTCTTCTTAACTGGAATCATATTCATTAATTTGCTCGCACATGGTGGTGACGGCTCGACATGAAGTACATTGAGGAAGCAGTATTAATATGCGGCAGCAACAGATGAATAACCCTTTTATTTCCTTTAGTTTGTTGTTTTCAGTAACTAAGGTTGAATTACATTTTATATAGGAAAGTGATGGTGAAATTTATTCAAATATATTGATTTCATTAAGAAATTATATTAATGTAACGACCTGATTTGTCGTTATAGCGCTAATGAACCTTTTACCCGATTGGTTGTAAGCTAAAGAAAGCTTTGAATTTGAGTTGAGGCTGCTACCTGTGGTAAGTAAATCATCATATTTCTTGTACTTAAGATTAACTTAGTGTTGGTTAAGTTGTTAGGATGATAAAATACAATATAATACTTAGGTTAGCTTGAGATGCTATTATTCTTGATGGACTGTTTTGAAAGTTGCTCTCATGAACTTTAAGTGGCTGGAAATTATGGGAAATAAATTGTCTATGGTATTTTTAGTATGATTATGTTGGTTTACATGTCAAGCTTCTAGAGGAAATTGCTAACCAAAAAAAAAAAAAAAACGTAATGCCCATAAAGCACTTGGAACTTGTCCATAGTGATATTATATTGTGTTGGGCTGTTTTGGGTAACTTTGAAATTGAGTAGAAGGTTGGGAATCCTTTAAAAAGTATTGTTATTATACTAGAAATATTATTAAGTTCAAGAATGAATGATAATGAGGTTGAAGTGTGCTAAAGGGATTCCAATCCGAGCTTGCCGCTCGTAGTGAGATATTGATGACTTCTTGTTGATATTTTGTGCCTTGTTGTTGATGTTGTACTTGTTGTGTTTCTCTGGTTTTTGTTTTTGTTGTTGTTGATATGTGGAGTTAGAGGAAGTCAATGTTATAGGGGAGATGCTGCCAAAATTTATATTGACAAGTTACTAATGTAGAGATTGGCCTAAGTCTCTTTACGGTGTTAATCATGGATCTTATTATATTAATGTATATTGAATTGTATTATGGACTGCTTTTGAAATCATTGGATAGACGAGGAGACTCAGGTATGTTAAGGCTACCCTTTCTTTTATTTTGGCATGATCCTTATGATATGAACGGATGAACGAACTTCCACATCACTCTACTCTTAGAAACGTTAGGTACTAAGAGTCTTCGTTGTTCCTGTACCCCTTTTTGTGATTATTCCTTCTGTTCATGGGTTTTGAGATTACAGATATTGATGATATTAGCTCAAAGATGTTTATCGGAGGCAGCGCGACTTTATGTCACTTCGAGAGTTCTATTTATTCATCTTACTTCTACATTGCATTCATTTATACATATGCACATTGACCCATGACCATATGGCATTATATACACGTATATTATATGTATATGGGGTATGGGAAAAGGGATAGGAATTATATACGCATCACCACCTGAAAGTTAAATGCGAGTCATGTTTGGAAAGGACTACGCAATAATTGAGCTAATATTTATTTAGTAATGTCTTGAGGAGGAGCTATAGGGCCTCTTAGATGGTTAATGAAGTTTTATATAAGTGTCAATAAGGTTCTATAAGGATTGGAGGTTGAATGAATAGACGAGAAAAAGTTTCAGAAAATTTTTGGTTATACGGACCGTATAACATATATGGCCCGTATAATGGTCCGTATAACCATTCTAGTAAAGGGTAATCCCATGGTGGGATTATACGGTCCATTTATACGGACTGTATAAGTTATACGGACCGTATAAATGGCCGTATAATCGGTCGAGCAGTTTTTTTTTGTTTTTATATATATGGATGACCCTTGTCTTATTTTTCACTTCCCACTTCTCCCAAACTCTTAAAAGCTCTAGAACCTTCTCCCAAGCATATTTCACTCTAACCCAAGAGAAATCAAAGGTCAAATAACAAGAATCAAGATATCCATGTGTTGGAAGACTCACTAGGGTTGGTAGACTTCAAGAATTTCTTTGGTATTGAAGCTAGGGTTTTCATACAAGTTGGTAACTTGATCCAAAGCTCATTCCTATGAGATAAAAGGTTAGTTTTCATAACTATTTCATGTTTTTAAGCATGCTTTGTTGTTGAATAACTTGGTTGAGGGAATAAAGTAGAAAATAAAGCTCAAATGTAGAACTAATATATTTTGAGTTGTAAATTAGCTTGAGATATGATTCTTAGAATGCTATGAGTATAATCTTGTTGTGAAGGGTGATAATAATGACAAGGAAGCGTTGTGTGCAATTATGCAAAGGGTTGGTGTAAAGTTGTTGATATAAGTTGAATATGAGAATGAATTTTGAGACTTAATGGAATATGACTACTTGATTATGATATTGTGGATGTTGTTATTATTGTTGAGGAGTTGTTTTGCGATATGGTGGAAGTCGATGAAATAGGGGAAATGCTGCCCAATTTTCGTTAACTCATGATTTATTCTAGTTTGAATTTAAGAGTGTCTTTAAGACTTAGCCTTGGTATGAATCCTTTTAAATGTAGTTTCCTCAAGCTTTGGCGGTGAATGTTAAGTAGTTAAGACATCATAAAGGTATGTAAGACTAACCCTTCTTTCTTAAGGCATGATCCCATTGATGTATAGCTTCATGTGAAATCCATAGTATCTTTCATGATGATTTCATTCCTAGAATCACAAAAGCTCATAGTTCTAGATACTCTCATGATATTGTTGATCTCACCCTATGATAGTTGATTCCCGGAGGAAATATATTGACGATGATTATGTTGATGCTACGTAGGTACCCCTAGGTGTATATGTATGGGTATATATATATAAATACATATAGATACATATGTACATATATATAGATACATATGTACATATATATATATACATATGTATATAATATGTATATATATATGTACATATATATACATATATCTATATATATACATATAGATATATATATATATATATATATGGCGAGTATGTAACACCGAGCTTATGTGCACGGGTATGATATCTATTGGGCGCGCACCACTGCAGTTGGGTACGGATGACACTGAGCCTTGATAGGGCCAGGTATGTATAACACCGAGCCTTGTCATGGTCTGGTATGTGAAACACAGAACCTCTATGGTCGGGTATAGTACTACTATATATATAAGTGTATGTAATGGAAGGTTCCTATTAAAAAAAGTGTAAGTAAATATGATGAACGTCGCTAGACGTATAAATGGCTCTATCATTCCATGACACTTCTATCTTATGTTATCGTTCATGCTTCTATTATGTTATTGATTATGCCTTACATACTCAGTACATTGTTCGTACTGACGTCCTTTCTTTTGTGGACGCTGCGTCCTGCCCGTAGGTGGACAGAGAGATAGACTTGATCCTTAGATTGCTTATCAAGAGACTGCTTAGAGGAGCTCCATTTGATCCAGAGCTGCAACTGTTGGTACTATTCTTTTGTGCATATATATATGGGCATGGCGGGGTCCTGTCTCATCTTTATGATGTTACATACTCTTCTTAGAGGCTCATAGACAGTTATGTATAGTTGGATGTCTTTTAGCCTTGTCGGCTCATATTTTGTATATCATTTTGTCAGCCTCGTCGGCTTGTATATATATATATATATATATATAAGGGCATGTTCATTGATGTTGATATAAAAGTGCCTTAGCCAATGGAAATGGTGTTATTGATGCGTAGAGATTGTTAGCAGGCCATGTGGCTCACCTAGATATGATTGTCAAAGTATGATGGGAGGTGGCCGGTGGGTTAGCTCCGAGTGCCCGTTATGGCCCTCCAGTTGGGTCGTGACAAAAGTGGTATCAGAGCGGTTTCGTCCTTGGGTGTGTCTACTAGCCGTGTCCAGTAGAGTCTTATTTATGGGTGTGTTCCGCGCCACACAAATAAACAGGCGACTGCGGCCATTTAAGAATGAATGACCGTCTTTCTTCACAGATTGTACGATAGAGCCATGATATAAGGATTTCTCTTACCTTAATCGTGTGTTAAGTATTTCAGACATGCCTATAAAAAGGAAAGCTGCGGCAACCCAAAAGGGCAAGACTGTCACGACCCAAACCGATGGGTCATCTAGTGTCCAAATTCGACACTCGTATATGAACCTGTTAGATATAATCAGACTGATACTAAGGACAATGTGGAAATCTATAAAAGCATGTCGTGGACTCATAATGCCATATATAATAATGAACCTGTCTCATGAGCAGTCACATTTAACCAACATAACAAAATATGCAAGCCGAGAAGGCTGCCACTATACAAAGGAATACCTAAAACGAACTACATTTGTATAGCTGACCAGATCATATATATACAACCCACATATGTCTACAGACCTCTAAGAGTATAGCAGAATCTATGTCAAAAGGATCTATACCAAAATATCTCAAGCTCCGGAACAATGGAGCTCTCCGGAGGATCATCACCTTTGGGTGTACGTACTGCGGGCATGACGACCCAGAAGAAAGGGGCCAGTACGAAAAATGTACTGAGTATGTAAAGCATGAAGTACAATAAAGAATATCACGACTGAGCAAAAAGTTGACAGGAGACGAGTATGATAATCAAAGATACCAATGCATCTGTGCCTTATAAGATGAGTCATGCATACATATATAATATACCGTACTCGGCCCTCTAGTGAGGGACTCGGTGAAATAATCATATATGTACCATACCCGGCCCTCTAGTGAGGGACTCGGTGAAATATAATACCTACCCGGCCCTCTAGTGAGGGACTCGGTGAAATAGTCATATACCGTACCCGGCCCATTATGGGACTCGGTGAAATATATAATATACATACTCGGCCCTCTAGTGAGGGACTAGGTGAACAATGCAATGAAACTGTGCACGATTACGTACCCGGCCCGGGACTCGGTGAATGATATATTAACGTTATGCACGAGTAGAATATCATGAGCAACCATATGCAAACTAAATCATTATCTGAGACTCAACGAGAATAATCGAATGAACCAACACTTGAGAATCAAAGACAACTATCATGTCAAGTACCACTGAGAATTGGAATTCATTGGAGTTATGTATGTTCGTCGTTCGCTTGCTTTATGTAGTTCATGCCAAAAGAAAGAAATGGTAACTTTACGTAAACTTTGGAGCCTTTAGAAGTAGAGTCATCATCAATGAATAAAATTGAGAAAATCTAGATGTAGCTCCACATTCTCATACTCACTTTGAAATCACAAACTTGAGTTCTTAAAATACAAAATCATCATTATCGTCGTCACCATCATAAAATCATTCCTATCCTTGACATCATGAGAAGTTTTAAGAACCATGGACTTTTAGCTTTTGAAGACAAGAATGTTACGGAAACATTTATGAAGTCATCCCATAGGAATCATGCCTTTGAAAGAAAGGGGACGAGCCTTAACATACCTGTTCAACCTCCAATTATCTACACTTATTCGTCCGAGCTCGCAAGTCTACATTTAAGAGGATTCACACAATCGTTAGACTCATCGTAGTATATTTGTGCTAAGCTCTCAAGTCAAACTATTTTATATCTGCCGAAAATCGGGCAGCATTTCCCCTGTTTATATGCCTAGCCCGGAATCTCAATTCAGCAACCAACAACAACAACAACAATACCAACATCAATAACATAATTTCCAACACCAATATGTACCATAAAACAGCCCACACGCTGTTTTCCAACTTCCATAACTAACCAACTTACTACACAATTATTTAATGACTTTATCTCCGTAAATAAGCCTTAAATAATACCAAAAGAGAAAGATTCTACCTCTTTTCTTGTTAAGACAGCAATATCCTCAATATCCACGCTAAAATCCACCGCAAAACAATACTTTAATCACAACCATGCATTACCCGGTCCTAAACCACTACTCCGCTACTTGAAAATTGCTTACTTTTTTATTCCCTCACTCTCTCTCTTCTAATTTCTGGATTTTTCTGGGCAAATCTGATGTAAAAAGGTGGTTATTACCCTTTTTATAGGGGTCAAATTCGGGTCGTAGTTACTGTAGCAATACTGTAGCACGCATTTCTGCTCTATCAGCCGAACTTGTAACGTCCATAATGCTCTACTCCGGTGTCCTATCGACAAGTGGTTTATTGCATTGTTAACTAGACTCAACGAACTTCATTTTAGGCTTTTGTTTCACTTAAAAACACTGCATATGCTAAGAGATATTCGCCCCTCAAGTTGGACCATAAGTTTCACACAAAACTTCACCCATCCTTTCTCCAAAGTCGTACTACTCCATTTCTTCCACTCATTTCCTTATAAAACCATCCGGTATACCTTATATACAACCTTCACTCATTAAATATACTTAATAATGCTTGCTCCTTACATTCCAAAGTGATTTTACTTTACCATAACTCAACGTACTTATGCTTCAAATTTGATAAGTGCTCTTCAAAAATACGGGGTGTAACAAAGACAGTGGCAGAAAAGCAGGCTGAAAGACTACCGCCAACGGATATACAGGAAGGTGAGCCCCAGAATGCGGTTCAATCTCAGTCCTCTCACTCGTTGCCTATTTCTTAGGAGCATGAGGGAGTCTCAGCCCCAGCTCTAGCACTCCCGGCTCCTCCACCAGAGGTTTCAGGCTAAGAAATGAAAGAGGCCATTTAACTATTGACTCAATTGGTTGTCGCACAAGCCCGGCGGTAGGGTATGGCTTATGGTGATAGGGATGTGAGTGTTAGAGCCTATGATTTTATTAGCTTGAACCCTCCGGAGCTCTTCGGGTCAAAACTGGATGAGGACCCTCAAAGCTTTATTGATGGAATGTTGAGAACACTTCGTCTAATACATGCTTTAAACATTGAATCGATAGAGTTAGCATCATATAGATTGTGGGATGTTGCGGCTCATTGGTATACGATTTGGTTGTCTTCTAGGGGAGTCAATGCACCCAGTATGGCAAGAATTTGTTGATGCTTTCCTACGACATTACTTGCCCCCAGAGGTTCAGTGGGATAGAGCCGACAAGTTCTTGAATCTTCGGCATAGAAGTATGAGTGCCTTAGAGTATAGTCTTCGCTTCAATTCTTTGGCTAGGTATGCTCCGGCCATGGTAGCGAATATGGGTGATCGAGTGCACCGATTTGTGATGGCTTAGGGCCACATTTGATGGATAAGTGCTTGACTGCATCCCTTCAGGACAATATGGATATTTCTCGCATTCAAGCCCATGCCCAAAATTTAGAGAAAAGCTAACAACCGCAAAGAGGGGAGTGTGAGCTTGACAGAGGTTATAACAAGAGGGCTAGATCTTCGGGCCTGACTAGTGAGTTTAGAGGAGGGAAAAGACAACAGTTTTCTGGGCATTCAGGTCGTTCCATGATTAGTGCGCCTCCATGGTATACAGGCCAGAGATTTGATAGATCTACTTACTACGGGCTGAGTCAGAGGTTTAAAGCTTCAGGTTCTTATTACAGAGGCGACTCGGGTTAGGCAAGGAAACCCATGCCACGATGTTCTTAGTACGGGAGGTCACATTAGGGCCAATGTCGATTAGGCTCAGATGTTTTCTATGCATGTGGTTGGCCAGGCCATATCATACGTGACTGCCCCTCGATTGGTGGTAGGGGTAAGTTCCAACCTTCAGGGTCGGCAGTCGAGTCTTCATCATCCATATGCCCTCTGGGGCAAGGTTCATAGACGCCAGTCAGCCGTGGTAGAGATAGAGAAGGAGCTCCCAGTTCTAGCGGTTCCCAGCACCGCATTTATGCATTGGCTGGGCGACAGGATCTTTAGTCCTCCCCTGATGTCGTCACAGGTATATTATCGGTATCTTCTCTTGATGTATATGCATTGATAGATCCATATTCCACATTGCCATATGTTACTTCATATATTGCTAGCCGATTTGGGTTGAAACCAGAATCAATTAAACCTTTGAAGTATCTACACCTGTAGGTGAACCGGTAATAGCTAGTCGAGCATATAGAAATTGTGTTGTTGGGATTTGCAATCATCGTACTATGGCTGATTGACATGAGTTAAAAATGGTGGACTTTGATGTTATTATGGGCATGGATTGGTTGGCTTTTTCCTATGCTAATGTCGATTATAGAAGAAAAATAGTTCGCTTCTAGTTTCCAGAAGAATCGGTTTTGAAATGGAAAGGAAATACAGCGTCTGCGAGAGGTAGGTTTATTTCCTATCTCAAGTCAAGGAAGATGATTGCTAAAGGTTGTATTTACCACTTAGTTTGTGTTCAAGACATAGAAGCCAAATTGCCGACTCTTCAGTCTGTCCCCGTGGTGAATGAGTTTTCAGATGTATTCCTAGATGAGCTTCCAGGCCTTCCCTCAGAGCTGGAGATTGATTTTGCTATTGATATGCTACCAGATACTAAACCTATATCTATTCCTCCTTATAGAATGGCTCCCGCAGAGTTGAGAGAGTTGAAGGAGAAATTGAAGGACTTGCTCGAGAAAGGCTTCATTAGGCCTAGTTCATCCCCGTGTGGAGCACCCGTGTTATTTGTAAGAAAGAAAAATGGCTCCCTGCGAATGTGTATTGACTACAGACAACTGAATATGATGACAATCAAGAACAAATATCCGCTTCCAAGGATTGATGACTTATTCGATCAATTACAAGGTGCCAAATGTTTTTCAAAGATAGACATGCGATCCGGTTATCACCAGCTGAGAGTCAGGGAGGAAGGTATTCCGAAGACGGCCTTCAGAACAAGATATGGTCATTTTGAGTTTCGTGTAATGTTATTTAGGCTAACTAATGCACCGACAGTATTCATGGATTTGATGAACAATGTGTTTAGGCCTTTCTTAGATTTATTTGTAATTGTGTTCATTGACGATATCCTGGTATATTCTCGGTCCGAGGCAGAACATACGGATCATTTACGTACCGTTCTTAGAGTTCTTCAGACTCGAGAGTTATTTGCAAAATTTTCAAAGTGTGAATTTTGGTAGAATTCGGTGACCTTTTTGGGGCATATTATTTTAGCCGATGGCATTCGAGTGGATACCCAAAAGATTAAGGTTGTGAAGACTTGGCCATGGCGTACAACACCTACTGAGGTTCGCAGTTTTCTAGGTTTCGCAGGTTATTACAGAAGATTTGTAGAAGTTTTTTCTTCTATCTCCACACCACTAACTAAGCTAACTCAGAAAGCAGCTGAATTTCAATGGACGAATGCTTGTGAGCACAGTTTTCGAGAGTTGAAGAATAGATTAACTTCTGCCTTAGTCCTGATACTTCCAGAGGGATCGGAAGGCTATGTTGTCTATTGCGATGCTTTAGGCGTTGGGTTAGAATGTGTGTTGATGCAGCATGGTAAGGTGATTGCTTATGCTTCAAGGTATTTACGAAAACATGAGAAAAATTATCCAACCCATGATCTTGAGTTAGCTGCGGTGATTCATGCATTGAAGATGTGGAGACATTATTTGTATGGTGTCCATGTGGATATCTATATGGATCACAAGAGCCTTCTGTATATTTTCAAGCAGAAAGAATTGAGTTTACGACAGAGGCGATGGTTGGAGTTGTTGAAAGATTATGATGTAGACATTCTTTTTCATCCCGGGAAGGCGAACGTTGTGGCTGATGCTCTTAGCCTTAGATCTATGGGTAGCTTATGTGATGTTCATCAAGAGAAAAGAGAGTTAGCTCGTGAGCTCCAGCAATTAGATAGCCTAGGAGTTCGGGTAGTGGACTCAGGCAATGTGGGAGCTACCACTCAGAATTCAGTTGTGTCATCACTAGTAGTTGAAGTGAAAGAGCGTCAGTACGAGGATCCTATGCTAGTTCATTACAGAAATACACTTCCTTAGAGAAAGAAGTCATCCTTTGAGATTTCTGGAGATGGAGTTCTCCGATGTCGAGGCAGGTTGTGTGTTCCTGATATTGTAGGATTACGCCATCAAATATTGAAAGAAGCCCTTTGTTCCCGTTATTTTGTTCATCCTGGAGCAACAAAAATGTACCATGATCTCAAATCTATGTATTGGTGGAATGGAATGAAGAAAGACATAGCGGAATTCATTACCCAATGTCCTAACTGTCAACAAGTGAAGATTGAACACCAAAAGCCCGGTGGATTATTACAAGCTATGGAAATTCCAACTTGGAAATGGGAAGTAATTAATATGGACTTCATCGCAGGCTTACCTCGTTCTAAGCATAAGTATGATTCTATATGGGTAATTATGGATAGACTTACAAAGTCAGCTCATTTCCTAACAGTCAGAACTACATATGTAGCCGAAGATTATGCAAAGCTCTATATCAAACAAATAGTACGACTGCATGGTGTCGCAGTATCTATTATTTCTGATAGAGGGACACAATTTACAACCAATTTCTAGAAGTCTTTTCAAGAAGGTTTGGGGACTCAGGTGAGCCTTAGTACAACATTTCATCCGCAGACTGATAGACAAGCTGAGCGTACCATCCAGACTCTCGAGGATATGCTACAGGCATGTGTGTTGGATTTTGGAGGTAGTTGAGATGGTCACTTACTGCTCATTGAATTTGCTTATAACAACAGTTATCATTCTAGCATCCAAATGGCCCCGTATGAGGCTTTATATAGGCGTAAGTGCAGATCACCAATTGGGTGGTTCGAAGTAGGGGAGACTATATTGATAGGGCTGGACTTGGTCCAGCAAGCTATAGAGAAGTTCAAGCTTATACAGGATCGATTATTAACAGCTCAGAGTCGTTAGAAATCCTATGCAGATAATCGTCGAAGGGACTTAGAGTTTCAAGTGAAAGATTGGGTATTCTTAAAGGTGTCGCCAATGAAGGGCGTCATGAGATTTGGCAAAAAAAGCAAGCTTAGTCCTCGGTATATTTTACCTTATGAGATTGTATGCAAGGTAGGCCAAGTGGCTTATGAATTAGTTCTACATTCGGATTTGGAGTCAATCCATCTGGTTTTCCATGTATCGATGCTCCGTAAGTGCATTGGAGATCCTTCCAAAGTTGTACTGGTAGATGATGCTCAAGTCACTGAGCAATTATCCTACGAAGAAGTTCCCATTCCCATTCTAGATAGGCAAGTACAAAGACTCAGAACAAAAGATGTCGCTTCAGTTAAAGTCTTATAGAGAAATAATAATAGAGAGGAAATGACTGGGGAAGCGAAAGAAGACATGAAGTTTAGGTACCCACATTTATTTCAAGATCTAGAGGAGACTCAGGTAGAGACACCATTGTCCTCAGGTATGTAATTCTTTCCTTGATGCTTTCTTGGTCGTGTGTGGCCATGGTTGTTGATGTTGTTGTTATAGCCCTGTGAGGCAATATATTTTGGGTTGTAGTGACAGGATGGTAGTGCCATATGACCCTTGTCTTATTTTTCATTTCCCACTTCTCCCAAACTCTTAAAAGCTCTAGAACCTTCTCCCAAGCATATTTCACTCAAACCCAAGAGAAATCAAAGATCAAATAGCAAGAATCAAGATATCCATGTGTTGGAAGACTCACTAGGGTTGGTAGACTTCAAGAATTTCTTTGGTATTGAAGCTAGGATTTTCATACAAGTTGGTAACTTGATCCAAAGCTCATTCCTATGAGATAAAAGGTTGGTTCTCATGTCTATTTCATGCTTTTAAGCATGCTTGGTATTTGAATAACTTGGATGAGTGAAGAAAGTAGAAAATGAAGCACAAATGTAGAACTAATGATATTTTGAGTTGTAAATTAGCTTGAGATATGATTCTTAGAATGCTATGAGTATTTTCACGACCCAATTAGTGGGCCATGGCGGGTACCTGGAGCTGCCTACCAAGCACACTCATCATGCTATCTATCATACTCAACCTGGACATATATCATCTTCAACATAGAACTTGTCATAAACCAATTTTCGAATCTCCCAAAATAAGTATATATGCATAAGCCCACAAGGCTACAAAATGATGTACAAAATATACATTAGCAAAGTCTCATAACATCTACAACCCACACATAGGTATCTACGAGCCTCTAACTAAAGTACTGAAATCATGAGGGCGGGACAGGGCCCCGCCATGCCCTAATATATACACGAAAGAATATACAAAGAAATGGCGACTCTGAAATGGTGGAGTACTCCTGAAAAATCCACTGAGTAGGCTCCTAAGCGTCTACACCGTCTCCCGATCTACCTATGGGCATAAATACAACGTACATGAAAGGAAAGGACGTCAGTACAAACAATGTACTGAATATGTAAGGCATGTAAATAAACATAATAAGTAAATAAGAGAACATAAGCTGAAGAGATAACCTGTGACTGATTGCCTCTTAAGGCGGAATCATGCATGCTAACAAGAAAAATTATATCATGCATGCATATAAATAAACTGCTCAACCATATAGGTACGGTGTGATCATCATTCGCCCGCGTCCGGGATAAACATCTCAAGCCGCCCACTAGTGGTGTCTGCCCATGCCATATACACATGGTGTAATCATCATCATAGCTACCCACTACGCCTGTCATAGTGGTGACTGCCCTGCCATATAGCTGCGGTGTAATCATACGTATACATAACATAATACATGCATGAGAGCTCAAGAAAAGCTATAACTCTATCGGAGTGACGTAAGGTCGGTAACCTACGATTACATTATGAAATAACCATCATCGTTATGCCTCACCTTGGAAGAACTAATATCATGAGGTGAGACAACAACAAGAAGCAACATCAATGAAATCATAAGAATAGGTTTATCAAGCTCATGGCAACATCATTATCATAGAACGTATCTCATCTCTATCTCATAAGAAGCTCTTAAGAATCGTTAACTTCCATTTTTTGGGATGTAAGGTCATGGAAATGTGGAGAAGAAATCATAATATAGGAGTCATGCCTTTGAAAGAAAGGGGGCTAGCCTTACTTACCTTTACGTCTCCTTAACTTTATCAACTAAACGCTTCCCTTCCAAGCTCATGACTTTACATTCAACAGAATTTGTACTAAGGTTAGATCATTAGGAACACGCTTAAGTCTAGGCTAAAACAGCTAAGGACTAACGAAAATTGGGCAAAACCTCCTTTATTTCTATAACTTTCCCCATACAATAAACAACTCCTAAACATTAATGGAAACACCCATAATATCATAATCAATAATCTTTACCAAGTTCTGCACTATCCCATTCTCAAAATTCCCTTTCAAGGTCGTCTACAACAATAAATACCACATAACGTGATACTCCTTCATATATAATACTTCTTCAACATTCTTAATGTCATTCATATCAAGATTATACTCGTAGCATATCAATAACTATGATTCATGTCAAGTTTTATTCAAGAATACCACTATTTCCACATTTAAGCTTCATATTCTATTTTATCTCTTAATCCAAGTCATTCAAAATACTCTTAATAACATGTAATGAACATGAAACTCACCTTTGATGGTGTAAGAATGGACCTTGGATGAAAACACTTCACTTGAAGAAAAATCAAACTTCAACACCAAAGAGATTCTTGGTTTCCACAAACCCAGAGAGCATCCTTGCACTTGATTCTACTAATTTTTTGTATTTAATCTTTGATTTACCTTGAGTTTATGCTAGAGAAGTGTATGGAATGTTCTAGAGCTTTCAAGGCTGTTGGAGAGGGTAAAATCTAAAAAATGAGAGCAAGAATCGTCTATTTATAGCTGGAACTAGAAAATTCTAGAGAGGCAGTTTGACGGCCAGGTCGACGATCCCGTCGACATGTCGACGGTCCATCGACTTGACCCGTCGAATTGCGCCTACAGATCTCAGTCTGCAGAAACATGTTGACGGTGCACAGGCATGGTCCATCGATATGTCGACGGCCGTCGACACTGGCTGGTGTTTGCAGAATTCCTTGGTTCAGTTCAGATTTCGTCGATTTGATTCGTTTAGCTTCTAACTCCATAATTTACCTAGAATATCTACTTATACATTTGTACACGGAGTACAACACTTTATGTCCCCAAACTTAGTGTCACGACCCAACCCCGTAGGCCGCGACTAGTGCCTGAGTTGGGCACCCGTACACACCCGTTAATCAGAAGTAGCATACGAATAGCTTACGCAGTATACAAATAACATATATATACAGAAAAGTGGAACGTCACCCCGAAGCTGTCACAAATGTACAAATATACATATCGTTATCGCAATCGAGCAGATAATATCACATATAAGCCGATAAGGCTATCATAATATAGGGGGACGTCCAAATCACAAATCACACGGACACGACTGAACGGTGAATACCCATAACCCACACATATATGTCTACGGACCTCTAAGAGTCATAACGAGAATCATATGACGGGACGGGGCCCCGCGTGCCCGTGAATAAACATATACATATGCACGATAACGAGAATGCGGATCGAGTATAGGCTCCGGAACAGGGAGCGCTCCAAGTCGGTGAGCAGGGAATCTAAGCTAGTGGATCATCCAAATAAATATCGTGCCACGCGGCATGAAACGCGACCCCGAAGAAAGGGGGGTCAGTACGGAATATGCGAGTATGCAAAGCATGAAATATAGTAAATAGGATCATAGTCAAACCGAAGTACGAGAAAGTAAATGCAATATTCAAAATATCAAAATGCTTTTACTCATAAAAATACAAATCATGCATAGGGCTCTTAGAACGGTGGTCGCCCACTTTGTCGTTGGCGCCACGCCACATCATACTCCGAGAAGATTTCATATCTCCGACACCCGACATATCATATCACATCATAACGTCGTAACACCCCATAACGCCAAATATACACGGTACCCGGCCAAAGGGGACGCGGCGTACCGGACACATCATACTCCGGAATATATCATAGTGCGCACGAAACATAACCGGCCCGGGACTCGACGAAGGATATAGCAACCATATGCATGAGCAGAGTTGTGGGAGACTATATGCAGTTTAAAATATTTTTCCAAAAACTCATAAAATAATCAAAGTGAATTATCATTTAAAACCAAGGCGATAGTCAAATCAAGTTTCTTCCGAATGTTGTTCGGGAACATATCAAATAGAACTTTAGGACTCGTAGACACGTATTAAACCATGTGAGATAACTTATGAAAATTAGGGGCATAATCGTCATTTCAAACTCGATAGAGAAGTAAGTAATCGGCGTTCGAAGGTTAAGACGTTAATCACACTAAATCCTTTGAAAAGTCGCTAGTATTATACAAAGGAGAGTCTCGGGGCCCACGGACTAGTATCGAACCGATCCGGGTCCATTTATGAAAGTTAGAGACCTTATCCATTGTAGAATCTCCCGCGAACATTTCGAAGCGATCCGAGCTCGTCTATGAAAGTTACGATTGTTCGTAGTTACGAAACCTTTTGGAATAAAAACCTTTATAAAATCCTTGAAACCAAGTCATGTAAAAACACAAGGATCATGGTTCGACTGCATTAAGAGTGCCAACATAAAGGAATGAATAAAAATCGCACACAAGCTCGGACCTTAAGAATGGAGTCACCCTAAGACTCGTATCACAATCTACTTACGACTAAGACATGCCACAAGAAGGAAAGGGTAAGCTTCACATACCTCGTCCGCTTCCTAGATTAATCCAAACTTACGTCTTGGCTTCTCCAAAAGCTACAATAACATCATTAGACGCCAAACATTGGTCATACGCACTTAGGAATCCAATTCTAGTCTAGCACTTTATTTACAAAAAAATTGGGCAGCATCTCCCCTATAAATTCAACAACCCCGAGAATTCAACTCGGCCAAATCTTCAACAACAATACCAACAATCATACTAGGAACATCAACAATCAATTCAAAAGGCATTCTACCATCAATAACTCTTTTCTACATATTTCGACGACATTCCATTTTTTTTCAACTCAAGCACTTATATAATCAAGCCAACATCAATGCTTACATACATTCAAGCGCTAATCCGAAACCATTCAAACAAAATTCAAAAACATTTCAACCAAACCACAAAGTATCCAAACGGCCCAACCATTGTACTACATAACCGAAGCCTTCCAAATTGAATCAAAACTACGACAACACATTTCTTTCTTCCAAATTCATAAACTACATCAATAATCCGCATGTTAACAACATCATTTTCATCAATTCAAGAAACTATATTAAATTCACATTAGCTTCTAAAACAGCCCATATACGTTTTCCACTTCAACTTACATCATTAAGCTTTCATTATCATCATATAATCCACAACAACAACAACCAAAACACTAAATAAAATTAGTTCATCATATTCTACAAAACAGCCCACTACACGGCTCAACTTCAACACGCAACATATCATGATTTCCATCCATTTTTACACATTACAACACATTCAAAACATCCATAACACAGCTAATTCCAACCATTTAACCCACATAAAACAGCCCCTTAATCCATAAATCTCAACAAAATAACAAACTAGTTTATAACGCTATTTTCTCCGTTCTAATCCATTAAAACTCTAATTAAACTTGTTAACAATGAAAAAGGGACCTTAGTCTTACCTTAAGTATGCAGCCAGCACGTCACCCTCTTCTTCTTGGCTGATTTTTAGCCCAAATTGAAGGCAACGTAACGTACAACACTTTTCTCTTCATGAGCTTCGCGATTCGGGGCTTGGATTGTGGTCAAAATTTGGTTTCTCTCTCTATCTCTCTCTCTCTCTCTCTCTCCATCTCTGAAAATCTGGATGTTTTGGTCTGAAAAATGAAGGAGAAAGCTGAAAATTTCACTTAAATGGCATGGGTATTGGGCACGACCCGACTTAGAATCGGGTTGGGCCGAATCCACTGTTCAGCTCGACCTTTCTGCTTTAAAACGTCCATATCTCCTTATCCCGATGTTTCCTGAGAACCCACGACCTATGGTTGGAAATATATTTCAATTATATACAACTTTTATTCTGGGAGTTTTCCCAAATTCGAAACTCATAATACCGCTTTGGCCCCTCGAAGTCAGATCACCCGAAGACGTTTTCTTAAATCGTCCCTTTGGAGGGCTTACACTCATTTTTAGCTTATGGGTCCTTCTTAGGACTTGATCAACTTCACATGTACTACTCATATATCTCTTCATATGTCCTTTATAAAATCCCAACATGTGGGTCCCACCTTTGCACCCGGCCACTTTGGCCTTTTCATGAAATTTTTATTTCAACTTCTAGCCCCTAATTTCCCTTAATATTCCATACCAATAAAATTCATAAACAACTTATACATTACACCAAATCGAAAAATAGCCTTGTCCTTAACTTGTCGCAACTAACTTAAAATATTCCAACGTACAAAATACGGGATATAACACTTAGGCACGGTCTCCATTCTCAAGACATGCTCGACTAGGAAATCATTAGTTATACTATGGCGAAGACGAGGAGCGTAACATTCTCCCCCTCTTAAGAACATTCATCCCCGAATGTTAAGTTCTCAGGGATTTTATAGAATTTTTTACCAGAGTTTCCCCTGTAATATGGCACCACCATCCTGTCACAGCAACCCATAATAACATCGCCTCACAGGGCTACAACAACAATGGCAAGAAAACATGGCCACACATGACCAAAAGTATCAAAAGAAAGCTTTACGTACCTTGGGACAATGATGTCTCATCTTGAATCTCCTCCGGGGGTGGAAACTAATGCGGGTATCTGGCCTTCATATCTTCTTCTGCTTCTTAGGTCATTTTCTCTCCGTTGTTGTTTCTCTATAAGACCATAATTGAGGCTACCTCCTTGTTTCTAAGTTTCCATACTTGTCTATCTATTATAGCAATAGGTACCTCTTCATAGGCCAACTTCTCAGCAATTTGGACATCACCTACTGGCACAATTTTGGAAGGATCTCCCACGCACTTGTGGAGCATCGACACATGAAAAATTGGGTGGACTGACTCTAGCTCTGGAGGTAGATCTAGTTCATAAGCCACTTGGCCCACCTTGCGTACAATCTTATAAGGCCCAATATGCCGGGGACTGAGCTTGCCCTTCTTGCTGAATCTCATCACGCCTTTCATCGGCGACACTTTTAAGAACACCCAATCATTAATTTGGAATTCCAAGTTCCGTCGGTGATTATCCGCATTGGACTTTTAGCAACTTTGGGCTGTCAACAATCGGTCCCTGATAAGCTTGATCTTTTCCATTGCTTGCTGAATCAGTTCTGGACCTATCAATTGTGTCTCTCCGACTTCAAACCACCCCATTGGTGAACTACACTTCCTTCCATACAGAGCTTAATACTGAGCCATCTAGATGCTAGAATGATAACTGTTGTTGTAGGCAAATTGAATCAGTGGCAAATGATCATCCCAATTGCCTCCGAAATCCAATACACATGGCTACAACATATCTTTAAAAGTTTGAATAGTGCGTTCAGCTTGTCCATCGGTCTGTGGATGAAATGCTGTGCTGAGTCTCACTTGAGTTCCCAAGCCTTCTTGAAAAGACTTCCAGAATTTAGCTATAAATTGTGCCCCTCTATCTGTGATAATGGATACTGGTACACCATGAAGTCGCACTATCTCTTGAAGATACAACTTTGCATAATCTTCTGCTGAGTATGTAGTTCTGACTGGAAGAAAATAGGCTGATTTTATAAGTCTGTCCATGATTACCCATATGGAATCATACCTACGCCGAGAACGAGGCAAACCTACAATAAAATCCATGTTGATCACCTCCCATTTCTGGGTTGGAATTTCCATAGCTTGTAACAATCCTCTTGGCTTTTGATGGTCGGTTTTGACTTGCTGGCAATTTGGCCATTGAGCTACAAATTCTGATATATCTTTCTTCATTCCATCCCACCAATATATTAGCTTAAGATCATGATACATCTTGGTTTCTCCTGGGTGAATAGAATAACGGGAGTAATGAGCTTCTTCCAGAATCTGACGACGTAGTCCTGCAACATCTGGAACACATAGCCTGCGTCGGTACCTGAGAATCCCATCTGCTGAAATCTCAAATGGTGACTTCTTTTTTTAAGGAAGTGTACCTCTATAGTGACTTAACTGGGGATCTTCGTATTGGCACCTTTTCACTTCCATGTCCAGGAATGAAACAGATGGATGATGAACAATCACTCCTGCATTGCTCGGGTCCATTAAGCGGACTCCTAGGTTAGCTAACTGGTGGAGCTCACGAACCAATTCTTTCTTCTCCAGTTGGATAGCATATAAGCTGCCCAGAGGTTTGTGGCTAAGAGCATCGGCCACCACATTTGCTTTTCCTGGATAATATAGTATGCTCACATCATAGTTTTTCAATAACTCCAACCATCGACTCTGCCGAAGATTCAACTCCCTTTGCTTGAAAATGTACTGGAGGCTCTTATGATCCGTATAAATATCAACATGAACACCATACAAATAATATCTCCACATCTTCAAAGCATGAATAACCACCGCTAATTCAAGATCGTGGGTTGGGTAGTTCTTCTCATGTTTTCTCAGCTGCCTGGAGGCATAGGCTATAACCTTCCCATGTTGCATCAACACGCATCCCAATCCGACACCGGAGGAATCACAATAAATAACATAACCTTCTGACCCTTCTAGAAGCGTCAAGACTGGGGCTGAAGTCAATCTGTCTTTCAATTTCTGGAAACTGCGCTCACAAGTATCGGTCCATTGAAATTTTGCTGACTTCTGAGTTAGCCTCATCAGTGGTGCAGAAATAGAGGAAAATCCTTCCACAAATCTTCTATAATAACCTGCTAAACCCAAAAAGCTACGGACCTCTATAGGTGTTGTAGGCCTTGGCCACGTCATTACGGCTTTAATTTTCTGAGTATCAACCCGAATGCCCTCAGCTGAGATAATATGGCCCAGAAAAGTTACAGCATTTAACCAGAACTCACATTTGGAAAATTTGGCATATATTCACAAGTCCGAAGAATCCCAAGGACAATACACAAATGATCTGCATGCTCTGTTTTTGATCGAGAATGTACCAGAATGTCATCGATAAACACGATAACAAATAGGTCTAGAAAAGGCCTGAATACATTATTCATCAAATTCATGAACACTGCTGGAGCATTAGTCAACCCGAATGACATTACCCGAAATTCATAGTGCCCATATCTGGTCTTGAAAGCCGTCTTCAGAATGTCTTTTTCTCTAACTCTCACTTGGTTGTACCCTGATCTCAGATCTATTTTAGAAAACCACCTGGCACCCTGCAATTGGTCAAATAAATCATTGATTCTCGGGAGAGGATATTTATTCTTTATCATCACCTTGTTCAATTTCCTATAGTCAATGCACATTCGCAACGAGCCATTTTTCTTTCTTACAAATAGGACAAGCGCTCCCCGTGGCGATGAACTGCGTCTAATAAATCCCTTCTCGAGAAAATCTTTCTGTTGTTCCTTTAGCTCTTTCAATTCTGTAGGAGCCATTCTGTAAGGAGAAATAAATATAGGTTTGGTGTCCGGCAATACATCAATAGTAAAGTCAATCTCCCGTTCCGGTGGAAGACCTGGAAATACATCCGAAAACTCATTTACTACCGAGACGGATTGAAGAGTTGGTGGCTTTGCTTCGGTGTCATGAACTCGGACTAAATGATAAATGTAGCCCTTAGCAATCATCTTTCTTGCCTTCAGGTAGGAAATAAATTTGCCCCTTCGGGATGCTGTGTTATCTTTCCATTCAAGCACTGGTTCTCCCGGGAATTGGAATCGAACCATCTTTGTCCTGCAATCTACATTAGCATAACAAGAGGCCAACCAATCCATGACCATATTATTAGAGACTTTTTTAAGGTTCTACAACATTCTAAAACCTTCCACACCATTAAAAGAGAAGATCAAACATCAAAAAGTCAAGATAATCCATGGAAGATGATTGTTCTTTCTTCTCTTTAATGTTGTGATGAACTTGATCTTGGGAGAAGTTGAGTGAGGTGAAGTTCTTATATTATAAGGTATTTTACCCATATTATTTATATGATTGAGTTAGTTTAAAGGTTTAGTAACTCTTGGAAAGGAAAAGAATCAAAGTGGAGAAGTCACAAAGTATTGAATTGAAGTTGATGACTATGCGGTGAACTTGAAACGGGATTTTGGATTGATTTAAGATTAATTTGAATATAATTCCTTGACTATGGTATTGTTGATGTTATTATTGTTGTTTGAGGGGTTTTTTTTAGAATTTTGTGGAAGTCAATAAAATAGGGAAAGTGCTGCCCAAATTCCGCTAGCTCGTTAATTACACTAGTTCGAACTTAAGAGCGTTTTCAAGACTTAAACTTAGTATCAATCCTCTTGAATGTAGATTTACAGGCTTGGGAGGATAACGTTAAGTAGTTAAGGAGATGTAAAGGTATGTTAAGGCTAACCCTTTTTTTTCTTAAGGCATGATTCCTTTGTTGGAACCTACTCACGATATCCATAATGTGCTATTTCCTAAAAAGGCAAGAAGCTTATGATTCTCAAGGTTCTTATGATATTATTGATAAATGCTCTCCATGATGATGATGATTCCATTTCTAGAGATACCAAAGCTTAAATTTCTTGATATTCTCATGATATTATTGAGCTTGTTCCATGATTATTGATTTTATTCATTGCTATTGATCTTATCTTATGGTAGTCATTCTTTCAAGGTGAGATATAGCGATGATGATGATTCCATAATAGAAATCGGGGGGTTTACCGACCTTATGTCATTCTGATAGATTTATAGCTATAATTTGGGATCTCATGCATGCTTTAGATATATGTATGTATTTTCTCACACTGCGCCACGCTATAGTCAGCCGGGTAGGCACGTAGATATGCACACTACTACAGTGGGCAGGTTATGATGATACCCCGCATACGGGACGCCCCGGACGCGAGAAGATATGATATATGAATTTGGTTGCATGTTCCGCAACACTAACATTTATATGATATAAGTATGTATGAAAATGTTTTTTTTAAAAGCTAAGAATGCATGACATCCGCCTCAAGAGGTAGTCAGATGTACAGGTTATCTCTATTATCTTGGAATGGACGAATTTCCAAAAAAGGTCCGTTTATCCAAAAGTCAACTCTTTTTTGCTTAAAGCCCAAATTTCACAAAAAGGAGCCCGAATCAAATCTAGACACCTCGAGAAGCGTGTCAAAAGTCCCCTCTGGTAAAAAATGAGCTAACCAACCTCTGAAAGGGGCAAAAATGCCAAAAAGACTATAACGACCAAACGGGTTGTTACATCAGATACCAATTGAACCATCGCTCGTCCTCAAGTGATGAAGAGAAAGGAGCAGGGAAATACTTGAATCAGCGAACAAATGGGGATATCAGCTACGCATGTCGGACTCGGTCTCCTGAGTAGCTATCACGACCCAACCCCGTAGGTCGTGACTAGTGCCCGAGCTGGGCACCCCAACGCACTTATCAAACAGAATCACATACGGATAGCTTATACATCTATAAATATTAAACGTGGCTCCAAATGGACGCATACAACACATAAACTGTCCAGAAGCCGGTAAGGCTGTCATAATATGCATAACATGTTAAAGCCTATATACATGCAGCCGACAAGGCCGCCAGGGCGGATGGGCCGCCCAAATACAACTCACACGTCGTACCCAAACAAAACTGTACATAACCCACATCTATGTCTACAGACCTCTAAACCGAACAACAGAATCATATGACGGGACAGGGCCCCGCCGTACCCCTGAATACACAAATACGTGTACAGCGGAAAAATATATACCAAAATATCGGCTCCAGAACAAAGGGAGCACTCCAAACAGCAGAATGGAAATCCTACGCCGGCGAATCACCAAAACGTGTATCTGTACCTGCGGGCATGAAACGCAGCCCCCGAAGAAAGGGGGTCAGTACGGAATATGTACTGAGTATGCAAAGCAGAAAATACAAAAACGAAGTCATAACCGGGGTAAGGTATACAGAACGTGAGCACAATAACCCAAATACCAAAATACTTAAATCCGAAATACAAGTCATACATAAATAGTACAGAAGACAAATATAACCATCAGAATGCCCAAAATGCTTAGCTTTATTTAAAAAAACATTTCTGTCTCACGTATACGGAAAATAAAACATATCATATAAATTGACATTAACCGAATGCCGAGGAACGTACGGCCCGATCCATAAAAACATATTAATCATATATCGCATCATATTATCGTATATCATATCATATCAGATCATCATATCATCAAATTATCGCATACCATATCACATAACACATACGGTCCACAATGGGACCCGGCGGACAGAACATGGTCGCCCCTCCTGTCTCGGGCGCCGTAACACATCATACTCCAAAAAGGATTCCATGTCTCCGAAACCCGACATTCCGCGGTCAAATGTCCAGCGGTCAATGTCGCAGCCCGCGGTCAAATGTCCAGCGAGCAGTATCATATATCATATACCGCGGTCAAAAGTCCAGCGGTCAACATCACATATCACACACCGGAATCACATCGTACTTCGAAATCACATCATACTTCGGAATCACACCGTACTTCAGATTGTGCGCACGATAATAACCGGCCCGGGATCCGGTGAAGGATGTAACAACAAAACGCACGAGCAGAATCGTAAGTAGCCATATGCATACAAATCTTTATTACAAACTCAACAAAATAACCAAAGAAAACTATTATTTCAAACCAAGGCAATAGTCAAATTAGGTGCTTTTTCCGAATATTACTCGAAAACGTATCAAACCGAACTTCAGAAATCATAATCACGTATCAAAATCACATGCATATGAGCAAATAAATAATTAAGTTACCTTCCAAAATTCGATGACCAAATATATTTACTAACATCGGAAAGTAAACAAGTTTCGCATTTATCTAATTAGTATACAAAAGTTACAACCTTCTGAAATCGTTCTTATGTGTCAAAATGTATTGTCAAACTCAATGAAGTAGTTAAAATAACTATTTTATAGTAATCGGAGCGATGGTCAAAAGTTCTCTTTCAAAATCACACAAATATACCAAACAGAGCGACATAGGGAGATCTCGGAACGCGTGGGCCCCACCTCGGTCAAATTGAGGCGGCGTACCCCAAAATATAGTCGTTAGGCCTTACGAGGTCATATACAAAGGATTCTAGGCCCTCCAATATCATTTGGGCGAACTACGGATGTTTGAACAAGTGTTTCAACAAAACAGGACAAGCTTAATTCAATTCTACTGAATGAAAAAAGGCCAAAACGACGCTCGGATTCCGAGGAGTAGGGTCTTCCCCAAAGCTCGTACCTTAGCCTAACATACCTAGGACATGCCAAGAGAAGGAAAAGCAAGCTTTACATACCTTATTCGCTTCTTAGGCTTATCTAAATTCAACTCCCGTTTCCTCCAAAATCTGCAATTGGTCACAATTACCAAATGTCATTTGTAAGCCTTAAGAATACAAGTTGGAAGTAATGCTTGTCTACGCGTAAATTTCGACAGCATTTCCCCTATAATTACAACATCCCCGAGAATTCAACTCGGCCAAATCAACAACAACCAACCTAGCAACATCAATAAGCAATCTGAAAGGCAATATAACATTAATAAGCCCCTTTTTCATCATTCAACAACTTTCAATATTTCGATTCAACGACTTGCGTTCAAGCCAACATCAACGATTATACATTCAAATACCAATCCGAACTCATACTAGCAACGTTTAAGAACATTTCAAACAATTCATACAATATTTCCAACAATCCAACAAGGCTCCAATTTGCCCCAAAAACTGTCCCCAACCCGAGACACCACTATAGTCCATTCCTCATTTTCAAATCATGATTTGCATCAACAATCCATACTATAACGATATCATTATCATAATTATGCAAATTACATCAAATACACAATAATCTTCAAATCATCCCATACAATTACAACATCAATCTAGAGTCATTAAGAGTTCATTTCCGACATAGAATTCATTACGACGACGACTAAAACGTTAATCGATATTAACCCATTCTTTGTCATATACCATGACCCATTTTCGGCCAACACCACATATATACATATTGATGATTCTCATTCATTCTTCACCCTACAATGATCATAACATACTAACTAGACCTTAATTCATCACTCCAACATAACACAACACACATACACTTCACACGGCCATACACACCATGCACGGGTCAACTCCCACATACCATATTTCATGATTTTCATCCATGTTAGCATACTACAACATACATACAACATTCATAACACATAAAACATGATTAAATCTCACCTTTCTTCTTCAACTCCACACTTTGCCTAGGGTTTGCAATTGAAACAACGAATGGTTGGATGACCCGAACAACACTTCCACGCTACTTAGGGACCTCAAATTAGTGGATTTGTACCAAGGAAATAATTTTGGGATGGCTAAATCTTGGTCCTATTTTTCTCTCCCTTTGGCCGAATGGTATGGTGTTGTTCTTCAACTTTCTCCTCTTTTTTTTCTAAGTGTAGAATGATAAGAATGACTAGTTGGTCATCTTTTGTGCCAAGGCAAGACTTTTATAAATGTCCCTTGGCCCACACCATGTGTTGGAACAATAAGAATTGAACACAAAATGGGTGGGCACCACCCCAATAACCACACGGCCAAGGGCCACATTTTGCATGATTTTCAAGTTCTAATTTTATCACTTTTGGTCCCAAATTTTCCTAAGTATTCCATGCAAACAAATTCATGCACAACTCATGTCTCAAAATAAAATCCAAGGTCAAAAATCTCGACTTGTATCCCAGAATGGTCTTGTCCTTAACTTATCATAATGTACAAAAATGCGGGATATAACATCCTCCCCCCCTTTAGAACATTCGTCCTCGAATGTTAAATTAGCCTTACAGGATCTTATAAGCATTTGGGGGAGTTTCTTTTACAATTATCACAAACAGTTCATACATCAATCAGCATAGCCAATTAAAGAGTTTAAATTACCTGTACCCGCGTCTGGTGGCGCCTCCTGATCCTGTCCACGGGTCAACGCATATAGGCGGTTCAATGGACCGCCAGAACTGGGGGCTCCGCCACGGCCTGCTGGTGTCGGTGTGCCCCGCCCCATCAGGCGCATAGCTACGGAAGGAGAAGACGAACCGGTAACTGACCCGGTAGGCTGAGCTGCTGCCCCTGCACTGCTCTTGAGTGGACAATCTCTCATAAAGTGGCCACGTCGGCCCCGCCGGTAAAGCAAGCGCCCGGTGGCACGATAACACTCCTTCCCCGGGTGGCATCTCCTACAATGAGGACATCGGGGTAGGGGTGGCCTCAACTGGCTGGATCCTCTGTCCCTCTGTGGGCCCGAAGCCCTAGAGCTCTGGCCTACTTCTGAATACCCCGCATCCTCTAGTCTCCCACTAGGGAACTGTGGGGATATGCTTCGGGCCGGGCCGGGGAGGATATTTGCTCGCCGGCCGCCGAGGCCGCTCGCTCGAGACTCCCTGAATATGCCGCGGATCCGGCCCCTTAGGGCCGGCCCCCGGCCATAATCCCCCGTCGGGCCGACGCCCCCGTGTCGGTCCTCCATACCCCTAGGCGTGGGCCTGTATACGAGCGATATCTATCCCTGTCTGGGCCGTCATCACCGTACAGCTATCAATCAAGTAATCATCCAGCCCTATCACGTACCGGTGCATCCGGTCAGTCATATCTGCCACATAAGCGGGCGCATACCTGGCCAGTGAATCAAACTCTATGTTATATCCCGCATTTTCAAAGCATGAGCGTGACACGTGCTTCCTCAAAAAAAAAATTGAATTGACAATCATGTTGTTGCTACATAATTTAAACTCAAGTTGATAGTGTTGTATCCCGTATTTTTGAACGTCGGATTATTTGTAAGCTGAGGTGGGGCCCACACATCGAGATTTTTTTGGAACATCTGAAAAGTCATATGAATCACATATGTGAAGTTAAACACAACTCACGAAGGACTCTTGGGCCAAATCAAAGTAGAAGCCCTCCAAACGAATATTTTTAAGAAAATGTTTTCGGGTGACCTGACTTCGAGGGAAAAAAATGGTATTATAAGTTCAGAATTTGGAAAAATATCAAGAAATATAAGTTGTAGATAATTGAATTAGCTTTCCAACCATAGGTCGTGGGATCCAAGGTGACGTCTGGACAAGGAGATATGAACGTTTTAAGTTCGAAAGGTCAGTGGGCTAGGCCCAACTCGGGCCCAACCGGGTTAGGCCCATGACCCATGTTATATAAGTGATATTTTAGCACTTCCCTCCTCATTTTCAGACCTGGAACAACCAGAAAATTCTGGAGATAGAGAGAAAAAAAGCCTTGGAGAAGAAAAATCAATTTTGACCAAAATCCGAGCCCCGAATCCCGAAGCCCATGAAGGGAAAAGTGTTGTACGTCGCGTTGTCTTCAATTTGAGTTAAAAATCAACCAAGGAGGAGGGTGATAACGTGGTGGCTGAATTCTTAAGGTATGGATAAGGCTCCTTTTCATTGCTAACAAGTTTATTTAAAGTTTTAACGGATTAGAACGGGAAAAATAGCGATATAAATTCGTCCGTTGGTATTGTGATGTAAAGGAAAGAAGAATGGTTAAGTTGGCATGAGAATCTATTGTTAAGTTGTTGTAGGAAATTATATGATTTTATTCTAGTTTTATGTAATTATGAAAATGAATTGCTAAGGTGCAAATTATGGTTGTCGCTAATGAATTTGGGAGATGAAAACGTGTTATGAATATTTATGTCGAAGAATGGAGGTTTCGGATGAATTATGGCTTTGGTGGAATTTTTGTATATTTAGCAAATAATTTGTAAGAGGACATGAAATACTTCCGAATTGTGTTGGAATGATCTTGATTAGCAAAAGAATATGAAAACATTGATATTGGTTTGGAAATGCGAAGTTAGATTGGAAGTTGATATGTTATATAGAAAAGAGGACAATATATGTTAGAATGCGTTTCAATTCGATCCGATGTTATTGGTATTGTTGTTGGTTGGGTTGTTGATATTTGGAGCCGAGTTAAGTCTCGGGGATGTTATATGTATAGGGGAGATGTTACCAAATTTACGTAGACAAGTATTGGTTAAGATTGAATTCTTAAAGCTTTATGATTAATATTTGGTAAATGTGACCAATTGTAGATTTTGGGGAAACGGGATTTGAATTTGGAGAGGCGTAAACGACGGAAAAGGTATGTAAGGCTTCACCTTTCTTTCTTTTGGCATGTCCTAGATATATTAGGTTATGACACAAGCCTGGGGAAACTCGACGTTCCTAGAAATCGAGCCTAATTTTTCCCTTTTTATTCAATGTAATTGAATTAGACCAATGTCTTGATAGAAAAATAGTTTAAACATGTAATTTTCACAAATGGAATCGGATTGCCACGAAACTCTCATAATGACTCCGTAAAGCTCAATGTGTAAAATACGTAATTTACGTATGCCACCTAGACTTGACCCGAGGTGGGCCCACAATACTCGAGACCTTTTGTATTGCTCCATTTGACTTATTTTGTTCAATAATTAAAGGAAACTTTTGGCACGTTGTCCCGACTACCAAAGGACGCTTGTTTAACTACCTCATTATGTTCTATAATATACTTTGTTGTGTAACAACGTTACTAATATAATTATTGCTTTGGTTTTCCAAAAAATGGCTTCGGAAACGCGTTTGTGGTTCACTAATGATTTTTAAAGAACTAGTTTTGTACAAAGAAACATAAAATTCTTTTTTTTAAAAATCACTCCGACGCGGGTGTGAGATTTTAATATTTAGACTTTCTAAAACCACTCCGAAGGGGGTGCGATGGCAAACTCCCTTGTGTATCGAGTGGCTATGTCCTCGATTTGTGTCCGAGCGAGCTATGGCGATGATGTTCTTCGTGCTATAGGTCTCGGATACGTACGTCCCGGGGTTATGGGAGCCGCCTATGTCCGAGTGTGCTATTTTTCAAAACCACTCCGAAGGGGGTGCGAGGCTTTATATTTTATTTGATTTTACTTATGTTTACATTATCATTACTAATGTATGAGTAATCTGATTATTATGTTTGCTTTAAAGGTTCAAAAAAAAAAAATGCCCGAAATTATTATTATCCGCACGTAGCAATGTTCCGCGGGTACTGCGCATTATTATTATGGGTTCGGGTGCCCATCGGGCCATCATTCAAGATTGGGGTGTGGACCGTTGTGATACTATATTTAGATTGTGCATTCTAGCACCGGTGTACTCGTACTATATCGTGTATGCTTAAAGAACGTGTGTTCACTCGCATTATTTACTTAAGGATTGTTCTAAGACCCCATGTGTACATTTATGTTTCCTTCATACGCCGAGGGGTGGCGTAATGAGCTTGATTGTGATTTCTTCTCTTCTAAATTAAGCTATGGTTATTATTTGTTATCGCTTTACATACTCCCCGCACCACCCTCCTTCTTCGGGGGCCGCGTTTCATGCCACGCAGGATGTAGAAGTCTTTGCTAGGGAGGACATTTTCCTGAATTGGCGAGCTCCATCTCACTCGAGACTCGAGTTAAGTACTTTTGTTACGATATTTCGTACATGTTATGACTTTCGCCCCGGTCATAATCCCGTGGATAGTGCGTCGGGAAATGCGAATAATTTGTAAATGCTAAAAGAGTATGTATTTTCGTATGATTTTGGTTGGGAAAAGCACGTAGTTGATTGAAAAGTTTTCTTAATCCGTACAAGATAGTGATCTCTATTTGAAAAAGGTCCATCGTCGAAACGACAGTTTTAGTAACGTGAACGTCCGGTCGACGTATGACATATCACTCTAATATTTGGGTGCGCATACACCCCGGCTGGTGTGAACTCTAAGCTGTACTCCCGCCCCGAACCACTCCCCCCCCCTTTACGTACTCCTTCGATATATGTCTACCCGGTATGTCTCGATTTGTGTACGGAAAATGGGCCGGGTAGGCCTGTGTAACTGTCCATTTAGGCTTTCACCTCTCGGACTACATCCGCGTTAAATACCAACAGCTTGTATACATCGTGCAACCGGTATGACGCCATCTCAACCGACTCGTCTCGGAAGCACCAATCGATGGTCCGCCGCGTTCGTCGGATGAACTCATACGAGGGTCCCTATAATAGAAGCTTTGACCCGAAAAACTCGGGGGGCCACAAAGCAGAAAATCAAAGGCCCTCCGACTATTAAACTTTTCGCACGATCATCCCCTACTCCCTCGTCCTCGGAACCCGTCCCGCTACCAACCGAGTCAACAACGGGAACCGCCTCTCGCGGCATATCCCATCATCCGCCCCCGGGCCGGGTTCGGTTTGGAGGTACGGAACTCGGTGCGCGCGGAAATTTTGGAGCCGCATTTATCTTGCCGTGCTCCAAAAAGTTCCGATACCGGCGGGCGTAGCCGAACCGGGCCGTCGGGGGCACCAGGGTCGGGTGCCATCCCGATCCGAGCACGAGCCTGACAGTAGTATCCGGCTCCGGGCCGGTCTCGCCCGCCGTAGACTTGCCCTTCCGGGCGTGTACCGTGGCCTCCTCGAGGCATCGCCGAAAAACATAACATTTCGTCGAGGGAAGGGTCATCCCGATAACACGGCTCTATCGCACGATCTAAGATCGAAGGAAAGATAACATCCTAAATGTCCCCGTAGCCTCCGTTTATAGATGTGGTGCACAACACACCGATAAACAAGACTCTACTAGACACGATCTGTAGACATTCCGAGGACGAACCGCTCTGATACCACTTCTGTCATGACCCAACCCCGTAGGCCATGACTAGTGCCCGAGCTGGGCACCCCATACGCACTTACCAACCGGATTCGGCATACGTACGACTCGTACACAATACATCTATAAATATTAAACTCCAAAATGGACGCATACAAACATATACCGTACGTGCAAGGGGTTATCATAATGTACATAGCGTAGCAAAACACACTATATACATGCCCGACAAGGTCGCCACGCGCGCGGACGGGCCGCCCAAACACAACTACACAACGCATCCGAACAAACCGTACGTAACTCACATCTATGTCTACGTACCTCTAAACCGAACAACGAATCGGACGACGGGACGTGGCCCCGCCGTACCCCCCCGAATAAACATAAACATGTACATCGAAAAATATATACCCAAAATATCGGCTCCGAACAAAGGGAGCACTCCGAACAAGCGGGGGATCGGAAATCCTATGCCGGGCGGGTCACCAAAACGCGTATCTCGTACCGCGGCATGAAACGTAGCCCCCGAAGAAAGGGGGTCGATGCACGGAATGTGTACCGAGTATGCAAAGCATGGTATACGCGTAAAGCGAAGCCATAACCGAAGTAAAGTATACGTAACGCGAGCATAATAATCCGAATACCAAAGTACTTACATCCGACATCCAAATCATACATAAGGGTTCGAAGACAAAAGATAATCGTAATGACAAAATGCCTCACTTTCTTTAAAAAAACATTTCGTCTCTTTACATATGGTAAATATCGCACATACCGCGCGTCAATATCACACATACATATTCACATATACATACACATACCCGGGGGAATCATATATACGCATACATATTACCGCGGTATATCATATCATATCACATATACGCATACCGCGGCCAACAATACGGTCCACAATGAGACCGGCAATATCAAATATACACATACCGCGGCCAAGAACCCAGCGGTCAACATCAAATAGTGCGCACGATATCACCACCGGCCCGGGTCTCGGCGAAAGGAGCAATAACAAAATGCACAAGCAGTATCATAAGTAACCAAATACAGTTTAAAACATTTTCAGAATCTTAATAATTTAATCGAAACGAACCATCATTTATAAGCCAAAACATAGGTTCAATCACACGGATTTTTCTTCCGAATATCACGGGAACATATCAAACCGAACTTCGAACTCCATAGTTACGTATCTAATCATAAGTATACAAATCATTATTCGGACTCAACAAACAAATATATAATCATACTTGGGGGTCGGAAAGGTAGTCATATTGAATTCTTTCAAAAGCCATCGAATTATACTCGAAGAAGATCGCGGGACCCACGGACGAGCGTCAACCCAATCCGGGCCCGCCTATGAAAATCATCGTCATCCTATGTTATCAAATCATTATTACAACTCAAAAGATAAGTAACGGATCGTACTCGAAATCGGAAAGCTAGTCATGTCATATCCTTTTAAAAATCGTCAGAAGTACATAAGGAGAGTCGCGGGACCCACGGAGGGTGTCGACCCGTAGCCGGGCCCGCCTATGGAAAGTAGTTAACATCATGGAATCATTTTTGAGCATATCGAAGCCATCAAAAGTTCGTTTGTGAAAGTTACGGACTTTCGTAGTTTTCAGAATCATTTAGGAGCAAAATTCTTTTAAAAACCACACTTTTATGCGCTTTTGAACTTAGTCATACAAAAGACATAAGGGCCAATATTTCATCTTATCAAGCATACGAAGACCAAGAAGCAAATAAGGATCACAAACATGGTCGGATCGCGAGAGTAGAATTCCCTCGGGGCTCGTGTCATAGCCTATTCAAAACTAAGGCATGCCAAAAGGAAGAAGGGTTGCGCTTTACATACCTCGATCGCTTTCAACGCTAATCCAACTCAAGCTAGTCCAACTCAAACTTATGTCTCGCTGCCTCTAAAGTCTACATGACAAGTCATAATATGCCAAACATTAGCTATAGGCATTTAGGTATTTAATTCCAATTTAGCCCTTAATTCTACAGAAATTTGGGCAGCATTTCCCCTGTAAATAGGCCACCCCGAGAATGTAACTCGGCCAAAATCATCATCAACAACAACAACAACCAACCTAGCAACATCAATAATCAATCCGAAAGGCAATATAACATTAATAAGCCCCCTTTTCATCATTCAACAACTTTCAATATGTTTGATTCAACGACTTACGTTCAAGCTAACATCAACGATTATACATTCAAATACTAACCCGAACCCATACCAACAACATTCAAGAACATCCTAAACAATTCATACAATATTTCCAACAATCCAACAAGGCTCCAATTTTTCCCGAAAACTGTCTCCAACCCGAGAACACAACTATAATCCATTTCTAACTTCCGAATCATGATTTGCATCAATAATCCATACTATAACGATATCATTATCATAAATACACAAATTACATCAAACGCATAATAACCTTCAATTCAGCCCATACATTTACAACATCAATCTTGAGTCATTAAAAGCTCATTTCCAACATAGAATTCATTACGACAACCACTAAAACACTAAGCGACATTAATGCGTTCTTTGTCATATAACATGACCCATTTTCGGCCAACACACCATACATGCACATATTGATAATTCTCACTCATTTCTTCACACTACAACAATTAACATACTACATAGAACTTAATTCATCACTTAAACACAACACAACATATACACACCTCACACGGCCAACACCCATACACACAACTCAATTCCAACATACTATATTTCATGATTTTCATCCATTTTAACATACTACAACATGCATACAACCTTTATAACACATAAAACATAATCAATTCTTACCTTTCTTCTTCAACTCCACAATTTGCCTAGGGTTTGCAATTGGAACACAACGAATGGTTGGATGACCCGAACAACACTTCCACACTACTTAGGGACCTCAATTAGTGGATTTACATCAAGGAAATAATTTTGGGATGGCTTGAAATGAATTTGGTTTTCCCTCTCTTTGGCGAGAGCCTTTCTTTTCTTCAACTTCTTGGTCTTTTTTTTCTAAGTGTTGAAATGAGTAAGAATGACTTAGAAGTCATCTTTAAGCCCATTATATGAAGTTCATCCAAGTGTCCTTGGCCCACACAAGTGTTGGACCAATTAAAATTGTCCACAAATTGTGTGGGCCATTTCCACACCACACGGCCAACAAGGAGAAAAATGCATGATTTCCAAGTTTCATTAATTCACTTTTGGTCCCAAATTTTCCTAATTGTTCCATGCCAACAAATTCATGCACAACTTATGTCTCAAAATAAAATCGAAGGTCAAAAGTATCGACTTTGCATCCCGGAATGGTTTTGGCTCTAACTTATCATAGTTAAACCAAATTGTCCTGAGGTACAAAATACGGGATATAACAAGAATTAAGGTGGGACCCACATGTTTGGATTTTTATAAAGGACATATGAAGAGATATATGGGTGGTACATGTGAAGTTGAGCAAGTCCTAAGAAGGACCCATAAGCTAAAAATAGTGTAAGCCCTCCCATTTAACTTAGTTTACTTCGAGGGGCTAAAACGGTATTATGAGTTTGGAATTTGGGAAAACTCACAGAATGAAAGTTGTAGATAATTGAAATAAGATTTCCAACCATAGGTTGTTTTCACAGGAGACATTGGGATAAGGAGATATAGACGTTTTAAGCGATAGGTCCAAACGGGCTCTCGAGCCCATATTATTTCCATTACTCCACCTTTTAAATGGAGAAATATCAGCCTTTTCTCCTCATTTTTCATACCAAAACACCCAGAAAATTTTGGAGAAAAAAGAGAGAGAGATTCTCTTCTAGTTTTTGACCAAAATTCGCGAAGGTCCGAACAACATGAAGTGGTTGTTGAAACAAGCAAAGTCGCGTTCATTCAATTGCCATGAGCTAAAATCAACCAAGAAGAAGAGGGTGGATGTGGTGGCTTCACACTTAAGGTAAGATTAAGGTTCCTTTTCATTGTTAACAAGTTTATTCGAGTTTTAACGGATGTTGTGGAGTGTGGAAATGGATGGAATTCATGAAACTTTGTATGTTAATGTTGAGCCATGAGTATGGGCTGTTTTGTAGGAATGAAGTTAAAGTTTATTTAGTATTTTTTGTTGTTGTGTTGTGGATTCTATGATGTAAATAAAGGTTTAATGAATTAAGTTGAAGATAAAATTGTGTGTGGGCTGATTTAGAACCTAATGTGAATTAAATATAGTTTCTTGTATTTATGAATATAATGTTGCTAAAGTGTGGATTGTTGGTGTAGTTGATGAATTTGAAAGAAAGAAATGTGTTGTTGTTGTTCCTATTGGAATTGGGAAGTTTCGGGTGAGGTAGTATAATGGTTTAGTTGTTTTGAATATTTTGTGGATTGTTGGAAGTGTTCTTGAATCTTATTTAAATGGTTTGGATTAGTACTTGAACGTGTGAATATTGATGATGGTTTGATCGTATGCGGTTGATTTGAATGAAAATGAAATATCGTCGAATTATATAGAAAAGAGTTACTAATGTTAGAATGCGTTTTGAATTCATTATTGATGTTGTTGGAATGGTTGTTGGTATTGTTGTGGATAATATTGGCCGAGTTGAATTCTCGGGGTTGTTGAACTTATAGGGGAAATGCTGCCCAAATTTCTGTAGATAAAATGATGGCTTAGAATTGAATTCTTCGATGCTTATGACTAATGTTAGGATCCAATGATGTTGTTGTAGATTTTGAGAAGACGAGACTTAAGTTTGGATTAACTTAGGAAGCGGACGAGGTATGTGAAGCTTATCCCTTCTTTCTTTTGGCATGTCTTAGTGGTAAGTCGGTGATGATACGAGCCTCGGGGTAACTCCACTCTTATGATCCGAGCATGATTACGATTTTTATTTATCTCTTGATGATAGTATTCTTAGTGTACTAGAACTATGGTTTTTATGTCATTTGTGTAATTGGATTTTAAAGGTTGCATAAAGGATTTTTGTTCTTAAAAGATTCTATGTCTAAAAATGTCCGTAACTTTCATAGACCGAACCGGATGGCTTTGATATGCTCATAAATGATCCTATAATGTATAAGGCCCGTAACTTTCATAGGCGGGCTCGGATTGGTTTGACGTATGACTATGAACCCTACTGTTCTTTAATATGTTTATGATGTTTGATATGTTTCCGAGTAGTGTCCGAAAGATATTTGAGGTAACTTTTGTCCCGATTTTCAAATGACGATTCGTTTATTTCATTGAGTCTCTGAAAATGATTTATGTGCATATGGTTTCTCACTACTCTGCTCGTGCCAAGCTCAATGTGTCTTTCACTGAGTCCCGGGCCAGGACACGTATTCGTGCACACTCCACTGCATTATTCACCGAGTCCCTCACTGAGGGCCGGACACGCTATATATATATATATATATATATATATATATGATGTGATGATATGGGGATGGCGGCCAGATGGCATATGATGATTCTATTCACCGAGTCCCTCACTAGTAGGGCCGGGACACGCTATGTATATATATATGATGACATGATGACATGATTTTCCTACCGAGTCCCTCACTAGAGGGCCGGGACACGCTATATGTTTATACTATGATTATATGACATTGACATGCATGATATATGTTTTCAAAGGCAAGTCTTATGATTTTCCATATTCTTTACTTCAGTACGATCCCGCTTACTGTATTCCATGCTTTACATGCTCAGTACATATTCTCATCGACCCCCTTTCTTCGGGGGCTGCGTTTCATGCCACGCAGGTGCACCCAGATGAGTAGAAGATGTTCCAGCTGGATTGGCGAGCTCCATTTCCTCCCGGAGTGTTGCCGAGTCAGAGTACTTTTGCTATGGTATCAAGAGTTATGTTAGAGACTTTGCAGACAGTGTCATGTACGATATGTCAGTTTTATAAGCGGCTCCATAAGGCGATGTATTGTTATGCATTATATTACAGATTTCATACGATTACAGACTTTATTTGTTTTGAAAAAGATGAAAAGCATGTTTGATTTCCGAAAAGCTTTCATTATGTATTTATGCTATGGTTTAAGGGCCCAGTACGATTACGAGTATTTCGAGAGTCAGCGGGTCCGCTCGGCCCTAAATAAGGGTCGGGTGCCCATCACGCCCTAACGGAAATTAGGGTGTGACAGATAAATTCTGGATCAAAGGCTTGCCATACAAAATCTCATTTTTCCTATGGAGAGTTTGGTATTGGAAGCTACCTATAGATGAAGTGCGTGAGAATGAGAATCAAAGATAGTCTTAAGATGTTGGTGTTGTCAGAATCAGCAGGAAACTATGGATCATATTTTCATTACAGGTCCTTTTGCAACCACAATATGGCATTATTTTTCAACAGCAGCAGGTGTCTTAGGCCCTTTCATACAAGTTAAGCAAGCAGTCTTGTCTTTGGTGGAACTTTCAAACTACTACAAGACTTAAACCTTTATATCAAGCAATTCCTGCTTTGGTTTTATGGAAAATTTGGAAGAGCAGGAACACCAGGAGGCATGGAGGGGTTGTTTCTCAGCACAAGGTCACGCATGAGATTAACAGAAACATATATATGCTAGCAAGGAAGAGATATACTTGGCTGCAGAATATGCCAAAAAGTTGGCCTAGGATTGTTGAATTGTTAGAGAACTATAGGCTGCCTTTAATATATAAACAGGTGAAGTGGAACTTTCCAGATAGAGGATGCTTTAAATGCAACACTGATGGTACCTCTAAAGGGAATCTAGGGCCAAGTTCAGCAGACTTTTGTGTTAGAGATAGCTTAGGAGAGTTTATATATGCTATGGCAAGGATACTAACTGAGACTACTAATCTAGTTACTGAAGTTGTTGCCATTGAGGAGGAATCACTGTGTATTGGTATGATTTATTGCCATTATAATGCAATAAATCATGCAATACACAAGATTTCTGATTCCTCCTCAATGGCAACAACTTCAAAAGAATTGCATTAGTAGTCTCGGCTAGTATCCTTGCCATAGCATATATAAACTCTCCTAAGCTATTCTAATAAAAAGTCACGAACTTGGCCCTAGATTCCTTTAGAGGTGACCACCGCGTCGTACGAAAGCATCCTCTATCCGGAAAGTTCCACTTCTCACCTCGTTTATATATTAAAGGCAAACTCATAGTTCTCTAACAATTCAACAATCCTAGGCCAACTTTTTCGCATATTCTCGTGTACCCATATATCTCTTCCGTTAGCATATATATGTTTCGTTAATCTCATGCGTGACTCGTGTCAGAAACAACTCCTCCATGCCTCCCGTGTTCCCGCTCTTCCAAATTTTACAAACCAAAGCAGAATTGCTTGATATAAAGGTTTAAGTCTTGTAAGAGTTTGAAAGTTCCACCAAGACAAGATCGCTTTTGCTTAACTTGTATGAAAGTAGCCTAAGACACTCCGTCGTCGTTGAAAAATAATGCCATATCAAGGTAAAAGCGGACTCGTAATGAAAATATGATCCATAGTTTCCCTCGCCGATTCGACAACACCAACATCTTAAGACTATGCCGATTCTCATTCTCATCAAGACTTCATCTATAGGTAGCTTCCAATACCAAATCCTCCATAGGAAAAACGAGACTTTGTATGGCAAAGCTCGATCTCGTATTCTATCCGTCACACCCCACTTCCGAAGTAGGCGCGATTGGCACCCGACCCTTATTTAGGGCCGAGCGGACCCGCCGACTCTCGAAATACTCGTAATCGTACCTGGGCCCTTAAACCATAGCATAAATACATAATGAAAGCTTTTCGGAAATCAAACATGCTTTTCATCTTTTTTTCAAAACAAATAAAGTCTCGTAATCGTACGAAATCTCGTAATATAACGCATAACAATACATCGCCTTACGTAGCCGCTTATAAAACCGACATATCGTACATGACACCGGTCGCAAAGTTCTAACATAACTCTTGATACCATAGCAAAAGTACCGACTCCGCAACACTCCGGAGGAATGGAGTCACCAATCCAAATGAACATCTTTCTACTCATCCGTGCACTCGCGTGGGTACGAAACGGCAGCCTCTCGAAGAGCAGGTCAAGACAGAATATGTACCGAGCATGTAGGTGCTGCTGGAATACAAAGAGCGGGATCGCATCGAAGTAAAGAATATGGAAAATCATAAGACTTGCCTTTGAAAACATATATCATGCATGTCAATGTCATATAATCATAGTATAAACATATATGTGTCCCGCCCTCTAGCCGAGGAACTCGGTAAGGAAAATCATGTCATCATGTCATCATACATATATATATACATAGCGTGTCCCGGCCCTCTAGTGAGGGACTGGGTAAATAGAATCATCATATGCCATCCTGACCGCCATCCCCATATCATCACATCATCATATATATATATATATATATATATATATAACAGGGTCCCGGCCCCCCCAGGCGAGGACTCGCGAATACGAAATGGAAAATTTAATACAACCGTTCCGGACTCGTTGAAAGACA
>NW_026727010.1:0-47446 GCF_029784015.1 Lycium ferocissimum
ATCTCAACACCCTTCATTAGCGACACCTTTAAGAATACCCAATCTTTCACTAGGAACTCTAAGTCCCTTCGACGATTATCCGTATAGGACTTTTGACGAATCTGAGCTGCTAGTAGCCGATCCTGTATGAGCTTAACTTTCTCTATGGCTTGCTGGACCAAGTCCGGCCCTATCAATTTAGTCTCTCCTAGCTCAAACCACCCAATTGGGGATCTACACTTTCGCCCATATAAAGCCTCATACGGTGCCATTTGGATGCTAGAATGATAACTATTGTTATAAGAAAATTCAACAAGTGGTAAGTGATCATCCCAATTACCTCCAAAATCCAACATACATGCCCGTAGCATATCCTCGAGAGTCTGAATGGTACTCTCAGCTTGTCCGTCAGTCTACGCTGTGTGAAATGTTATGCTAAGACTCACCTGAGACCCCAAACCTTCTTGGAAAGATTTCCAAAAATTGGCTGCCGAGTCCCTTTATCGGAGATAATAGATCGGAACACCGTGAAGTCGCACTATCTCTTTAACATAAAGCTTTGCAATGTTACACATGTAGTTTCGGTAAGAAATGAGCCGACTTCGTGAGTCTATCCACAATCACCCATATAGAATCATATTTACGTCGAGAACGGGCTAAGCCTGTAATGAAGTCCATGTTAATTACTTCCCACTTCCAAGTTGGAGTTTCTATAGCTTGCAACAATCCGCCCGGCTTTTGGTGCTCAATTTTCACTTGTTGACATTTGGGACACTAAGCTACAAATTCCGCTATATCCTTCTTCATCCCATTCCACCAATATATAGATTTAAGCTCATGATACATTTTCGTTGCTCTGGGGTGGACAGAATAATAGGAGCAATGGATTTCTCTCAATATTTTGTGGCATAATCCTGCCATATTAGGAACACATAATCTGCCTCGGCATCGGAGAACTCCATCTCTTGAGATCTCAAATGATGATATCACACCCTAATTTCTGTTAGGGCGTGATGGGCACCCGACCCTTATTTAGGGCCGAGCGAACCCACTGACTCACATAATACTCATAATCACGCTGGCTTTCAAATCATGGCACAAATACATAACGAAAATTTTTCGAAGAATAAAGTGCTTTTTACCTTTCTCGTATCAAATAAAATCTGTAACATATGAAACTTATAATACAAGGCATAATAATACATCGGCTTACATAACCGATTACAGCAATCGACGTCTTATACCCACGACTTTGTCCGCCAAAGTCTCTAACCAAACTCCGGATACCATAACATGATGCTCGACTCAAAGACTCGAGAGAAAATGGGCTCGCTAATCACATTCGGAATATCTTCTACTAATATCTTGACTCATGCGGGTGTACACATAAGAAGATGAAACGCGACCCCCCAAAGAAAGGGGTCGGAATATATCCGAGTATGTAAAGCATGGAATACAAAAAAACAAGGTCATAACCGAAGTAAGGGGTACAGAAAGTGAGCATAGTAGCCAAAATAGCAAAGTGCGTGCGTCTGAAATACAAATTATACGTAAGAGGCACGGAAGACAAATATAATAGTCAGAATGCTCAAATGCTTACTCCTGAGTTACAGAACATACATACCGATATCATGTGTCATATCCGACCCATAATGGACCGAGTGTCATAAGTAGTTAATCATCATATACGTATGCATACGTAACGTGTCCCGCCTTCCGGTGAGGGACTCGGTGAACAGAATCATCATATCATACCATGTCATCATATTATCATATCATCAGATTATCATATCATCAGATTATCACAGTATCAAATTATCATGTCATCATATTGTCATATCACATACCCTATGCGACCCGTAATAGGACCCGGCGGACGGAACGTGGTCGCCCCTCCTGCCTTGGGCGCCACAACTCATCATACTTCGGAAGTTTAATATCTCCATATCTCCGTCACACATCATAACATCATATCATATACACACGTACCCGGTCAAGAGGGGCTCGCGTGCCGGACACATCATACTTCGAAAACATATCATATCATATCAGACGCTCATCATACTTCGGAAGCTCATCATACTTCGAATTGTGCGCACGATAACAACCGGCCCGGGACTCGGCGAAGGAAGTAATAATAGTGTGCACGAGCGGAATCGTGGGATCTATATTTAATTCCAGAATATTTATAACCATACGCAATGTAAAACCATATGCAATGCAAACATTTACAAAGACTTAATAAATTAATCAAAGCAAATCATTATTTACAAATTAGGACAATAGCCCAATCACGTTTCTTCCGAATGCCACTCGGGCACATATCAAACCGAACTTTAAAGGTCATAACTTTGTATCGTAATCATATACATAACAATTCTCATTTCAGACTCATTGAAAAGTAAGTAACCATACTCGGGGGTTAAAACAATAATCACACTAAGTCTTTTTCGAAAAATCGTTAGGTCTAAGCATGGAAAAGTCTCGGGGGTCCACGGATAGGTATCAAACCAAATCCGAGCCCGCCTATGAAAGTCGGGGATGTTATACATTATGGAACCTCCTATGAGCGTTTCGGAGCGATCCGAGCCCGTTTGTGAAAGTTACGGACGTTCATAGTTTCAGGGTCGTTTAGGAGCGAAACTCTTTTAAAGACAAAACTTTTATGCAACTTTCAAAATTTAGTCATACAAAGGACATAGGGACCCTAGTTCGATCACATTAAGAATACGAATATCAAGAGACAAATAAGAATCATAGACATGCTCGGATCACCAGAGTAGAATTACCTCGGGAATCGTGTCATAGCTTATTTACTCTAAGACATGCCAAAAGAAAGAAAGAGTAGCTTTACATACCTGTATGCCGTTTCCTAAGCTAGTCCAAACTTATGCCTCGACTTCTCGAAATCTACAACAACGTCATTAAGCACCAACCATTAGCCATAAGCACCAAAGGATGCAATTCCAAACCATCATTTTATCTACAGAAATTTGGGCAGCATTTCCCCTATAAGTTCATCACCCCGAGAATTCAACTCGGCCAAATATTCAACAACAATACCAACAACCACATCAACAATATCAATAAGCAATTCCAAACGCATTCTAACATTAATAACTCCTTTCTAGATAATTCGACGACATTCATGTATATTCAATTCAACTTCATACATTCAAACTAACATCAACGATCGCATATTCAAATACCAATCCAAAACCATTCAAACACGATTCAAGAACATTTCCAACAATCCGCACAATATTTCAAACACTCTAATTAATGCTCTACTCCACCCGAAACCTCAAATTTCCATAAGAACAACAACAACACATTTTCTTCCTTCCAAATTCATGAACTACATTAATAATCCATTACTTCCATAAATTCATTAAACTATATAGAATTCCATAACAAGCCGCAAACAACTATAACTTCACTTTGAACCATTAAACTTCCACTAGCACCATAGAATCCACAACACAACAATCCAAACATACTAAATAAATTTAGTTCTTCACTTCTACATAATATCTCATTCTCACGGCCGCACTACACCACACGGCTACAACTTCAACATCACAATTTCATGAACTTTATTCATTTCTACATATCACAACACACACAAACCATGCATAACATATAAAAAATGAGATTGAACCTTACCTTCTTCCACCTAGTTCTCTCTCGGCTAAGCCTTGTTCATGGCACAAAATGGTTTTCTTGTTCCAACAACCATTCCACGTTAACGAGGGCCTTTCAATTAGTCGAAAAGCTAGGAGAACATAATTTTACATGATCAAATTTTCCATGGCTTGTTTCGGCTAGAGCTTGGCCGAATGGCCTCTCTAGTTCTTTCTTCAAGTTTCATGAAATTTCCAAGAGTGACAAATGATGAAGATGACTTAATTAGTCATCTAATTCCTCATATATTAATCATCCATGTGGCCTATGGCCCACAAGTCATGTGCATGGCCACATGGTCTTTTTTTTTCATGAATTTAAGTCTCTAAAACTTCACTTTTGGCCCCAAATTTTCATAAAATGTCTAACTTTCCATAATTCACTTTTAACCCCAAATTCCTTAATATTCCTTCCATACCACTAGAATCACAAACAACTTATGCCTTAAAACAAAGTCGGAAAAATAGCCTTGTCCATAACTTGTCGCAACCGCTTAGAATATTCCAACGTACAAAGTACGGGATATAACAGATGACGTCTCCTTCTGAGGGAGTGTATCCTTGTAATGAATTAGCATGGGATCTTCGTATTGTCGCTTCTTCACTTCCACTACTAGCGACGAGACTGTTGAATTCTGAATGGTAGCTCCCATGCTACCTGAGTCCACTACTCGAACTCCTAGGCTAGCCAACTGCTGGAGCTCACGAGCCATTTCTCTTTTCTCTGGCCAAACATCACACAAACTTCCCATAGATCTACGGCTAAGAGCATCAGCCGCAATATTCGCCTTTCCGGGGTGATACAGGATATCAACATCATAGTCTTTCAACAATTCTAACCATCGTCGTTGTCATAAATTTAACTCTTTCTGCTTGAAGATATACTGAAGGCTCTTATGATCGGTATAAATATCAACGTGAACACCATATAAATAATGTCTCCACATCTTCAATGCATGAATCACTGCAGCCAATTCAAGGTCATGGGTTGGATAATTTTTCTCATGTTTCGTAATTGCCTTGAAGCATGCGCAATCACCTTACCATGTTGCATCAACACACAACCTAGCCCAATGCCTGAAGCTTCACAGTAAACAACATAACCTTCCAATCCCTCTGGAAGTGTCAGGACTAAGGTAGAAGTTAATCTATCCTTTAGCTCTTGGAAACTACGTTCACAAGCATCTGTCCATTGAAACTTAGGCCGATTTCCGGGTCGGCTTGCGAGTGGTGCGAGATAGAAGAAATGCCTTCTACAAACCTCCTGTAATAATCTGCTAAGCCCAGAAAACTACAAATCTCCGAAGGAGTCGTGGGCCTTGGCCAAGTCTTCACGGCCTCAATCTTTTGGCTATCTACCCGAATACCATCGGCTGAAACAATGTGCCCCAAAAATGACACTGAGTTCGATTTTAAAACTCACACTTAGAAAATGTGGCAAATAACTCTCGAGTTTGGAGAATTCTGAAAACAGTACGCAAATTGATCTGCATGTTCTGCCTCGGACCTAGAATACACCAAGATATCGTGGATGAATACAATCACAAATAAATCTAGGAAGGCCTGAACACATTGTTCATCAAATCCATAAATACTTCCGGTGCATTAGTTAGCCCAAATGACATTACCCGAAACTCAAAATGGCCATATCTTGTTCTGAAGGTTGTCTTAGGGATATCCTTCTCCCTAACTCTCACTTGATGATACCCAGATCTCAAATCTATCTTTAAAAACCATTTGGCGCCTAGTAATTGATCAAATAAGTCATCAATCCTCGGAAGAGGGTATTTATTCTTGATCGTTACTTTATTCAGTTGTCGATAATCAATGCACATTCGCAAGGAGCCAGCTTTTTTTCGGACGAACAACACGGGTGCTCCCCACGGGGATAAACTAGGCCTAATAAATCCTTTCTCAAGAAAGTCCTTCAATTCTTTGCTTCAACTCTTTCAACTCTGCAGGAGCCATTCTGTTACACCTTGGAAAATTTCGCGTTATCAAGACTGTGGGCGACTTAGTATGAGCTCAGGGGAGAGCAGAGTTACACAAGGATTATGGATGAATATCATGTTATCTAAGCATAAGAACATATATATGACATTTGGAGAGTGTATGGAGTAAATCGGTTAACATGATCACTCGATGATAGCCCTCGAAACCATGAGTTAAGGTGGGGCCCACATGTCGGAATTTTGTAAAGGAAATATTATAAGTGATACAAGTAGTACATGAAAATTTTAGCAAGTCCTAAGAAGGACCCATAAGCCAAATATGGACATAAGCCCTCCAAAAGGACGATTTAAGGAAACGTTTTCGGATGAGTTGACTTGGAGGGGCAAAAACGGCATTATAAGTTTGGAATTTGGAAAAATACCAAGAATAAAAGTTGTATATAATTGAATGATATTTCCAACCATAGGTCGTGGTCCCTAACAAGATGTCAGAATCAAGAGTTATGGCCATTTTAAGAGCAAGACCCTAAGCTGCCAAATGGCTCCGCGGGCCCCACGTGAGAAGGTCGGTGAAACCAACCTAGGAGGGGTATAAATACCCCATCAACCCCATTTTTTCAGCATTATAACATTTCAAAGGGTCCTAGAAAATTCTCTACACCTCCCCCAAGCATTATAGTCCGATAAATCAAGAACTTGACAAGATTACGCCAAACTAGTCCGTGAAAGGTGATTGTTCTTGCTTCTACTTAAGCTTGGTGTTGGAAAAGGTTGATGTGTCTGAGTGTCTTTTAAGTATAAGGTATGTTATTTATCCCATCTTTTATGTTGAGTTTATTTGAAGGTCTAGCAAGCCTTAAAAATGAAACTAGTTATAGAGAAAAGGTCATAGAGTGTTGTATTGTAGTTGTTGTGTTTATAGGCTGTTTTGAACGTGTTGTGGCCGTGTGGATGGACTTATTTATACATACAAAAATGGTATCTAACATTGGTGGCGTGTTGATGAGATTATACTCCTTGATTGGGATGGAAGAAAGTGTATATTGTTGTTGTATGTTAAAAAACGTCGTGTGGGATGTTTATGGAATATGTTGGTATGAATAATAGTATTGTTGATGTTGGTATTATTATTGTTGTTGATTGGTTGCTGAATTGTAATTTTGGGCTAGGCGTATAAACAGGGGAGATGCTGCCCGATTTTCGGCAGAATATAGAGTAGTTTGATTTGAAATTTTGAACAAGTGTGCAATAAAGAGTCTAACGTTAGTGTGAATACTTTTAAGTGTAGGCTTACGAGCTTGGACGAAAAAGCGTAGCTAATAAGAGGTGGAACAGGTATGTAAAGCTTATCCTTTCTTTCTTTTGGCATGTCTTAGATGTAAGTAAGATATGATATGATACAAGCCTTGGGGTAACTCCATTCTTAAGTTCTGAGCATGTCTACGATTCTTATTCACTTCTTGATGTTAGCATTCTTAATATAGTCGAACTATGGTCCTTGTGTCTTTTGTATGATTGGAAAATAAATGTTGCATAAAGAGTTCGTGTTCGTAAAGGATTCTATGTCGAATAAGGTCCCTAACTTTCATGAACAGGCTCGGATTGCCTTGATATGTTCGTAAAATGTTCTCTATGGATAATGTCTGTAACTTTCATAGGCGGGCTCGGATTGGTTTGGTACATGACCATGACCCCCGAGACGCTATTTGATATCGTTCGTAATGATATTCAAAGAGTACTGAGTATGACTATCATTCGGATACTCGAGCGTTGATTTGTCTACTTATCTATTGAGTCCTAAAAGATGATTTATATGCATATGGTTTCTCACTACTCTGCTCGTGCTAGCTGTTATTACTTCTTTCACCGAGTCCCGGGCCGGGTATGTATTCGTGCACAGTTTCACTGCATTATTCACCGAGTCCCTCACTAGAGGGCCGGGTACGGTATATATATATATGATGACATGATGATATGATGATATGGGGATGGTGGCCAGGATGGCATATGATGATTCCATTCACCGAGTCCCTCACTAGAGGGCCGGGTACGGTATATATATGATTATTTCACCGAGTCCCTCACTAGAGGGCCGGGACACGTTATATGTATATGTATATGTATATGATGATCTTATTTACCGAGCCCCTCACTAGAGGGCCGGGACACGTTATACATGCATATGTATAGGATGGTTATCTCATGATGTCACAGTTTATGTTTCAAAGGCAAGCCTCATGGTTTTCTGGTTACTGTACTAATTCTCTATACTCCTTATTTCAGTACAATCCTGTTTACTATACTTCATGCTTTACATGCTCAGTACATATTCCGTACTGACCCTCTTTTTTCGGGGGCTGCGTTTCATGCCACGCAGGTGTATACAGATGAGTAGAAGATGTTCCGAAATTTGGATTGGCGAGCTCTATTTCCTTCCGGAGTCTTTGCCGAGTCAGAGTACCTATGTTATGGTATCTTGGTTTATGTTAGAAACTTTGCAGACAGAGTCACGTATATAGCATGTCAGTCTCGTAAGCGGCTCTGTAAGCCGATGTGTCATTATGCATTGTGTTACAGATTTCATATGATTACAGATTTTACTTGATTTGAGAAAGACAAAAAGCATGTTGTTCTTTGAAAAGCTTCCATTATGCATTCATTTCATGATTTAAGAGTCCAGTAAGATTATGAGTATCACGAGGATCAGCGGGTTCGCTCGGCCCTAAGTAAGGGTCGGGTGCCCATCATGCCCCATCAAGTAGGGGTGTGACACATTCTATAAGGTGGAATAAATATAGGCTTAGTGTCTGGCAACACATCAATAGCAAAATAAATCTCTCTTTTCGGAGGAAGGCCTGGAAGTTCATCCGGAAATACATCCGGAAATTCATTCACCACGGGAACAGATTGAAGAGTTGGCGGTTCAGCTTCTACATCTTGAACCCGAACTAGATGGTAAATAAAACCTTTTTTGGTCATTTTCCTTGCCTTTAGATAGGAAATAAACCTACCTTTTGGTGACGCAGTATTTTCTTTCCATTCTAAAACTGGTTCTCCCGGAAACTAGAAGCGAACCATTTTCATTCTACAGTCAATATTGGCATAGCAAGAAGCCAGCCAATCCATGCCTATGATAACATCAAAATCTACCATTTTTAGCTCATGTAATTCAACCATAGTACGATGGTCACAAATCACAACTACATAATTTCTATATACTCGGCTAGCTATTACTGATTCACCAACGGGTGTAGACACCTCAAAAGGTGTGATCGACTCCGATTTTTCCCCAAACTGACCCGCAATATATGGAGTAACATACGACAATGTGGAGCCCATATCTATCAAAGCATATACACTATGAGAAAATACTGATAATATACTTGTGACAATATCAGGAGAAGACTCAAGATCTTGGCGTCCAGCCAAAGCATAAATAAAGTGCAGAGGACCGTTAGAACTGGGGACTCTCTATCTGCCTCTACCATGGCCGATTGGCGCATGTGAACCTGGCCCCATATGGTGTATAGATGATGAAGATCCGACTATCGACCCTGAAGGCTGGGTCCTACCTCTACCACAGACCGAGGGGCAATCACACATAATATGGCCTGGCCGACCACATGCATAGCAAACCTCTGAACCTAATCGGTACTGGCCCCAATGTAACTTCCCGTACTGGGAACATCGTGGCATGGGTAGCCTCGCCTAAGCTGAATCACCCCTGAACTGAGAACCCGAAACTCCAAAACTCTGACTCGGCTCGGAATGAGCCGATCTATCAAATCTTTGGCCTGTAAACCATGGAGGCGCACTAGTCATAGAATGGCCTAAATGCCTAGAAAACTGCGGTCTGTGCCCGCCTCTAAACTCACTCATCCGACTCGAAGATCTAGCCCTCTTGCTATACCCTCTGTCATGCTCACGCTCACTTCTTTGTTGTTGTTGGCTTTCTTCCAAATTCTGGGCTTGGGCTTGAATGCGTGAAATATCCATATTGTCTTGAAGGGATGCAGTCAAGCACTTATCCATCAAATGTGACCCTAGGCCTCTCATAAATCGGTGCACTCGGTCACCCACATCGGATACCATGGCCGGAGCATACATAGCCAAAGAATTGAAGCGGAGACTATATTCTAAAGCATTCATACTCCCTTGCCTAAGATTCAGTAATTTATCGGCTCTAGCCCGCCGAACTTCTGGAGGCAATTAATGTCGGAGTAAGGCATCTGCAAATTTCTGCCATACCGGGGGAGGTGCATAGGTTCCCCGTGAAGCCATCCAAACTGTGTACCAATAAACCGTAACATCCCTCAATCTATAGGATGCTAACTCCACCGATTAGATGTCCGAGGCATGTATCAACTGAAGTATCCTCCACATCCCATCAACAAAATTCTGAGGGTCCTCATCCATCTTTGATTTGAAGAATTCCAGAGGGTTCAAGCTAACAAAATCACGGGGCCTTGCACTAATAGCCCTATCACCTTGCCCTGTACCTTGCGCTGAGTCTGGGCGGCAACCAACTGAGTAAGTAAATGAATGGCCTCTTTTACATCTTGGCCTGAAGCATCCGGTGGAGGAGCTGGAGGTGCTGGAGCTGGGGCTGAGGCTCCCTCATGCTCCTCAGGAATAGGCACTGAATGAGAGGACTGAGATTGAGCCGCATTCTGGGACTCACTTTTCTCTACAACCATTGGCGGTGCTCTTTCAGCCCGCTTTCCTGCCACTGTCTTGCCCTTTTGGGCTGTCGTAGCTTTTCTCTTTACAGGCATCTCTGAAATACACAATACACAGTTAAGGAAAAGAGAAATCCTTATATTATGGCTCTATCGCACGATCTTATGAATAAAGAAGGTTATTCATTCCTAAAATGCCCGCAGGTTCCTATTTATAAGTGTGGCACGCAACACACCGATAAATAAGACTCTACTGGACACGGTTCGTAGACACACCCTAGGACAGAACTGCTCTGATACCACTTTTGTCACGACCCAACCGGAGGGCCATGATGGGTACCCGGTGCTAACCCACTCGGGCACCTCTTATCGTACATTCACATTTTCATCTAGGTGAGCCACATAGCTTAATCGTACTTTCTATCCATCATTCATGCTAATCTCATTGGGCAACAATACATTTATATCACCATCAACAATTATGCCCATATCAATGTACATAAGCCGACGAGGCTATCAAAATAATATACAAAATATACGCCGACAAGGCTACAAGGCATCTAATCATATACACATGTCTACGAGCCTCTAAGAAGAGTATGTCACATCATATAGGCAGGACAGGACCCCGCCATGCCCATAAGTAGGCACACAAAAGAATAGATACCAAAAGCTGAAGCTCCGAATGAAATGGAGCTCCTCTGCGTAGTCCCTGAATAGGAGTCTATGAATCAAGCCTGTCTGCCTGTCCACCTGCGGGCATGTCACAGCGTCCACAAACAAAAGGACGTCAGTACGAAGAATGTACTGAGTATGTAAAGAATAATCAACTTCATTATAGAAGCATAAGAGACAACATAAGAAATAGCATAAGATGGGAGGTAGTACAACCATCGTCATAAACACTTACTTGCCTTTCATAGGGATCTTCCATTTTTAATGTGTGTTGGTGTACATACACATGTACATATACATATATCTATATCTGTATCCGTATTCATATCCGTATTTATATATATTTTCATATCTATATTTATGACCATGTTTCATAACTATATTCATGACCTCAGCATACCCGACCATGAAGGTTCAGTGATTCATGTACCCGGCCGTGACAGTGCTCGGTGCAATACATACTTGGCCCTATCAAGGCTCGGTGTTAACCGTACCCAGTTGCAGTAGTGTGCGCTCAATACATATCATACCCGGCCATATAAGCTCGGTGTTACATAATAGTCATACATAGACGCATAGACATAAGAGCTCATAAGCATCTTCGCCATCATTACTATCATTGTTTCATTACATCTATCCTTAGAGGATCACTCATCATATAAGTAATTTAGTAGAATCGTAAACATAATGAGAATCATGAGCTTTAGTAGCTTTAAAGAGAGAATCATTTGGAGGACATTATAGACTCATAAAAGGATAGATATATAGCCAAGAAACCATGCCTTATGGAAAGAAGGGTTAGCCCTACATACCTTTTCGTTTATCTATTCTATCACTTGAACGTTCTCCTTCAATGCTCACGTTTCTACCTTCATTAGAGTTTATACTAACATTAGATAATCGGTAGCTTAGCATACTTGACTAAAGCTAGAGAAAATTGGGCAGCATCTCCTTTGTTTATATAACTTCCTCCATATCATATATCAACTCGCAAACATTTATAATAACATTCACAACATCATAAGAAACAATCTTCACAGACCTATATTATCCACATTTCCCAATTCACTTCAAATCATCCATATCTATGGTCATAGCACACTATTACATTCACTCATATACAATGTCTATCCCATGTTCCTAATTTCATTTATAACATAATTATAATCACAACATATCAAGAATCATGATTCATTCCAAGCTACTACCCAAAAATGATAATATTCTTACATTCATGACCCACTTTCCATCTCGTTCTCTAATCCAAGTCTTTCGACCTCTCAATACTTTAAATAACATGGAATGACCATAAAACTTACCTTAGATGGTGTAGGAATGGACTTTGGGTGGAAACACTTCACTTGAGCAAAAACCCTAGTTCACCTCCAATGAGATTTCTTGTCTTGGATGAGCCCTAATGAGTTTCTTACACTTGTTTCTCTTGGTTTGATAAAGTTGATCATAAATTTCTATTGAGTTCTTGTGGAAGAAGTGTGGAGAAATATTCTAGAGAGTTCTTGAGAGAAGGGGAGTGAAAATGAAATGAAATGAAATGAACTTAGGTCCCTTATATTAGTTTAGAACCTGTCCCGACTCAATTCTATGGACCAACATACGGTCCGTATAATTTATATGGACTGTATGTGTGGCCGTAGATTAGGTCCAGTGAGGGCTGCCATTTTGGGTAGAATATACGGCCTAACATACGGCCAGTATATTTTATACTACCAATATGTTAGACCGTATAATGCCCAGCTTTTTCGAAACTCGATCTCGTCGACTCGTTTGATCTCCAATCCTTATGGAGCCTTCTTAACACTTGTTTAACACCTCATCAACAATATAAGAGATGCTATAACTCTTCTCCAAGAAATCATTAAGTCATCATTAACTTGTTACTCGTAAATCCTTTCCGATACATAACGTATACCTTGCTTTTCTTGGCAAACTTTTTTCTCTTTACCTCAAATGTCTTTGAAATCTCAATTAGGATCATCAAATGTCATTTCTTACTTATTGAAACATCCTATACTTTATGCCCTTCTTTAGTCTATTCACTGTGCATCAACAGAAAATTTTTCGAGGTGTAACAATTGTCTCTCTTCTTTTATACTCTAGATCGTGCAGTTAGAGCAGTACTCTCAGGATGCCTTTCTAATTCGTGCGTGTACATATTTTCAGTATCATGCCTACAAAGAGGAAGACATCTAACAGCCAAAAAGCAGCTACTAATGCTGCAAGGAGAGACGCTATCCGAGCCACTTCAGATTAGGCACCTTTGCCAGAGACTACGCCGCCAATGACTACTAATCCAACAGAGACTTCATTTCCTCCCCCTGGAACTAATGACACTGATGTTAGAAGCGCCAATAATATACTCATTCAGTTGGTAGCAGCTCAGGCCCAGCGTCAAGAATCTGGGTCAAGTTGAGGGAATAATGGAGAGTCTTCTAAGACTAAGAATTCTCAAGATGAATTGTTATACCCCGTATTTCATACCTTCGGATAATTCGAGAAAGTCGCGGCAAGTTAAGGACAGGATCATTTTCAAGAGTTTTTTTTTAATGTACGAGCTGTCGTGAATATTATTTATGACTATTATTAGTATGAAAATATTGTGAGAGGCTAAGGGTAAAAAGAGAAATTCGCAAAATGGTTTACGGAAATAATGTGGAAGGCTAGGGGTAAAATGGTAATATTGAGAAAAGTCGAGGGGCAAAACGGGAATTTTACCAAAGGAGTTCATGAAGGTTCCAAAAGGGCCATATTGGCCATGTGAAGAAAAATAAAGGGAAAGGATGACAAAATAAGTCATCTTTTATTTGGGAAAAATTCAAGAAAAAGAAAAAGAAAAATCTAGAAAAGTGTAGAGAGGGGCATGTGCCCCTCACATGCTTGTGAAGACAATATATATATATATATGCTCATTCATCTTCCAACATAAGAAAGACTTGGAAAAAAAAAAGAAGAGAGCAAGAACAAGCATAGGCCATTGACCCAAGCTCTCTAATTTTTGCCCCTTGAGATTTTGTTCCAAAAATAATTTTCTTGTGGTATTCCAACTAATTCAAGGATGCACTTCAACCTGGTATAGTTATTGAAGCAAGACTCTCTCTCTTGGTTGCAAGTTGACAACTTAGCCAAGTGGAGAAAATGAGAAGGAAAAGATTTTGGAGGAAACGGGATTTGAATTTGGAGAAGCGTAAGCAGCGGAAAAGGTATGTAAGGCTTACCCTTTCTTTCTCTTGGCATGTCCTAGATGTGATAGGCTATGATTTGAGCCTCGGGGATGACTCTACTCTTAGAAATCCGAGCTTATATTTATCCCTTTTTTCATTCAGTAGAATTGAACTAAATAACTTACTCCTTTTTGTAAAGAAATGTTCAAACGTCCGTAACTTTTGAAAATGAAAGCGGAATGCCTTGAAATATTCGAGGATGATCCAATGGCACATAATGACCACGTTTTTATGTTCGTTATCCGACTTGACCCGAGGTGGGCCCACAGTCCAGAGATTTAATTGTATTGTTCTATTTGCCTTATTTCCGTAAGATAACTAAGGAAACCTTTGACTATTTTTTCGAATTTGATATAAGTGTCCTGCAACTCGGATATGAGCATTTAGTTTGACTATTCTGATATAAATACTTCGGTACGAATGATCTGATTTAAATATTTTGATATAAGCATTCCGATGTAAATATTCTGATATAAGTATTCAAAAATAAATATTCTAATATATATATATGTGTTCTGACATAGGTATTCTGATCTAAGTATTTTGGTGTAAGCATTATGATATGATAACTCCGATATAAGTACTCCGGTATGAGCGTCCGATATAAGTATTCTGCTATGTGTATTCGGATATGAGTCGTCTGATCCGAGTATTCTAATATGAGTATGCTCTATAAGCCTTAATGTTCTTCATGTACGATCTCGGATCGCTTAAATAGTCCGAAGAGGTTTCTGTATTCCAAACGCTCATAACTTTTCGATACTAACTCGGAAGAACCCGAAACTCGTTTTTGAGCCTTCGAATGTCGGTAATTGTACGTATCCATCGAGTCTGAATTTGTGTGCATATGGTTTCTCACGACTCTTTTCGTGCCTGACTCAATGTATCTTTCACTGAGTCCCGGGCCAGGGCATGTTATGTTCTCGTGCGTACTTCACGGTATGATTCACTGTGTCCCGGGTCAGGACATGATCTCGTGCGCACTTCTCTGCATTATTCACCGAGTCCCTCGTACTTGCGGGACGGGACACGTTATCCGTATATATTTATGATATGATGGTATGGGGATGGCGGTATGGGATGGCACATGATGATTATTCACCGAGACACGCAGTAGAGGGCCGGGACACGTTATGTATACTTGGTACATGATTCTGACATGCATAGTTCCATATTACCGAGTCCCTTAACAAAGGGACGGGACACGTTATTTGCATATATGACATATGATTCTGTTATACATGATCATATTCACCGAGTCCCTTATCAGAGGGCAGGGACACGTTATACGCATATGTGATCTATAATTTTTATATGCATTGATGAGTCTATCCACCGAGTCCCTCACGGGAGGGCCGGGACACGTTAGACGCATATGTGATATATGACATCATCTAAGCATTCTGTGCATTCTGTATTCTGTCCGATATATGTCAGTATCTGAGCATTCTGTACGTTCTGCATTTCGTTCGATACATGACCTCGTCTGAACATTCTGTACGCTCTGTACTCCGTCTGACGTGTGACATCACCGGTGCGCTCTGTATTTTCTGCACCTCTTCGGACATGCGATCTGTAATTGTAAAATAAGCATTTTAGTACTCTGGTTGACTTACTTACCTTCTGTACTCCTTCTGATCTATGAGACAGGTATGTCTGATTTGTGTCTAAAAAATAAGCTGTTACACCTCGCATTTTATGCGTATTCGGAAAAATTGGAATCAAGTCGGAATGGTAGGAATTAAGGTTCTAATTGGATTCTACTTAGTGTGCATGGGATGTTTAAGGAAAATATTGAAGCGGAAATATTAAGGAAGGTTAAGGACATTGTAATGTATTGATTTTGTTGGGTTCATAAGTTGGCTATGGGAAATGTAGATGTGGAAATATCGGAAAGGACTAAGGGCAAAATTGGAATGTCGGAAAATGGTTTCATGAATTGCCAACCATATGGACTAAGAAAATTGGGCTTGGAAAATTGGAAAGAATTTGGCCCAACCCAAGAATGGGTGGCCGGCCATGGCATGGAATTTTAATTAAATCCATGCCATGTGCATGGTCATGTGACAATTAAAGATAAAAGGGGCCAAGGTTCATTATTTTTCTAGAAAATTCAAGACAAGAGAAAGAAGGAGAAATCAAGAAAAATGTCAAGAACAAGAGAGAGCATTCGGCCAGCCCCTCCATTTTTATCCCATTAAAATCTTGCCTCTAAAATTATTCTCTTGTGGTATTTATACCAATTCAAGGTCCCTCTACAACGTGGTGCAATTATTTCGGAATATAACCCGTTGGTTTCGTCGTTTGGATGAATTGGTGAAGTGAAGAAACTTGAGGAAAAAGGTAAGAATTGATCCTTTGTTGTTATGTTATGAAGGTTTATTTGTGTTGTAGAATATGTAAATGAGTAGAATATATGAAGATATGGAAGTTTGCATGGTGGAAGTGTATGTGTGCATGTGGCCGTGTGGTTGCATATGGTGTGTGTAGAAGTGATGTTGAATTCTATGTTGTATTTTAGTTGTGGTTATTGTGGAGTTTGTATTGGAAATGAAAGTTGAACAAAAATTGGATGAAGTGGGAATTTTGCATGTTGGCCGTGGGATGTGTAATGGTGAATTAATGATGGATTTATTTTGTTTAATATGCTAATTGTGTTGTCATGATCGTTACAATGTAAATGGAGCATATATGGGTTAAGATTTGTATGAAAATAAGATGTAGAGAATTACGTCGCATTAATGTGATTTTATGATATTAAGATAATGAAGTCGTTTGAGTGTAGATTGTAGTTGTTGGTACTGAATTAGTATGTAGAAAATGTGTCGGAATGATTTGGAGGCATATATAAGAAGTTTGGATAGAATATGGGATTGTCGAATATTGAAGGTAAGGTTTAAAATATTCTTGGCTTGCGTTTGAATGATCTCAAATTGATGTGTGTATATGGAAATATCGATATTGATTTGAACTTGTGGAATCGGAATCGAAACTGTCGCATTATGTTGGAAAGTTGATTAGTTGTATCATATTGTGTTTTGTTGTGGTTGTTGATGTTGTTGTTGGGTTGTTGTTGATTGTCTTGAGCCGAGTTGAATCTCGGGGGTGTCATGTTTATAGGGGAAGTGCTGCCGAAATTTCGGTAGCCAAATAGAAACCAAAGGTTGAAATGTCAACTTGCATGAATAGTAACTGGTAAAGACGACCATTTGCAGATTTTCGACGAAACGGGATTTGATTTTTGGCAATCGTGAAGAGCAGGAAAGGTATGTAAAGCTACCCCTATTCTTTATTTGGCACGTCCTAGACCTATTAGGCCGAAAACGGAACCTCAGAGATAATTCTGCTCCCAGAAATTCGAGTTTGATTTTGAATACTATTCATTCAGTACAATTGAATCATAATGCTTGCCTTTGGATTAAGAATGCTTCAACCTTCGTATCTTTTGCAAATGAATCCAAATTTCTTCAAAACTTTCTTAAATAACTTTATGGAGCCCAATGATTGAAATTTATGCCCGCCGCCTCGGTTGACCCGAGGTGGGCCCACTATGTCCGATTTTACCCTTACGTATTTATGGCTTGTCTTAGTGACTTAAAAGGAAACGTTTTTACTACTCCTCTATTTATTACTTAAAAATTATTTTAAATATTCCGTTAAGTTCTATGACGTGTTTTGATATGTACTTCGACTCCGAATGTTCTGTCCTGACATAATCCGCCGTAATGTCCGAAAGGTACGTACTATGACTCCGTCCGATTTCATTGATTTGATTTGACATCTGATATGCCTCATCGAGTCTCTGGAAATATATATATGTTATTTTTATTGCATTAGTTTCTCACTACTCCACTCGTGGATGCCTCAATGTTTCCCCCACCGAGCCGTTAAGGATATGTTCTCAAGCGTATCTCTACGCATTGTTCGCCGCGCCCGGTGTGAGGGGGCAGGTATTACACGTACATGGGTTACGGTGTATGATGTGCCATGTACGTATATTCTGATATCTGATTATGTGATGTGATGTGGCCGCTTGGTATGTTATGATTTGTTTCGGAGATATTCCCTACTCTGAAGTATGATGTGTTTTGGCGCGGGACGAAGGGAGCGCCTCACATTATGCGTTGCCACCGAGTCCCACAGCGGGGCCGGCTTTTGCATATGTTTTAACATGCACATTACGTATGATTTACTACGCATTTTTTGATTAATTATGCATCTCGTTCGTTTTTCCACACTTTCGGTTCGATTTTAGTTTTGTTTATTACAAGACGCTTTACATATTCAAGACATTTTATCGACCCCCTTTCTTAAACTGCGTTTCGTGCCCGGGGCGCGGTAAACGATTTGTGGATCCGTTGCTTGGGTTATCTCACAAATTGAATGAAGTGCTCCTTTGTCCGGAGCCCGTATTTTGGTATAAGACATTTAATTTGCATATGTACGTATTTATTCGGGGTACGGCGGGGCCCGTCCCGACATATGATTATGTTTTGTTCTGTAGAGGTCCGTAGAGTATGTTGTTGTGGGTTCGTATATGTTTCGTGAGATTTGCGTACGTTTAGAGTTTATCTATGTTTTGGAGTCGGCCTTATCGGCCTTCGTGCGGCATGCCCACTTGTCTTTGTTAAATTATTATTTCTGTTTGTCTTTAATATTTTGCTAATTTAGGATATGGTACGTTTGAGTGCCCAACTAGGGCACGTGTCGCGGCCTACGGAGTTGGGTCGTGACATAAGCGTCTGGTATTTTGACTAATGTACTTATCTTTTAGTCCTGTTTGTTTCAGTTATGGTTCTGTTTTCTGTATTGCATGCCTTACATGCTCGCACATTTTGACCATTTGACCCCTGTCTTCGGGCTGCGTTTCATTTTGGCATGTACTCCCGGACGATTTCCCTAGTTATTATAGAAGATGTCCTCAGTCGAAGATGGCAAGCTCAAATCCTCCGGAGATACTCGCCCCAATCAGAGTTTGTTTGTTATGATTTTTGGATTTATATTAGAGACTTTGCAGACAGCGTCGTGGGTATTGATTGTCAGTCTGTACGCAGCTCCATCAGCTGATATGTCGGTCTGTGTTATGTAATGAAACTTTGCATAATTATAAATTTGTTCGATTTGAAGGCTACGAGAAAGAATATTTCTGAAAAATTTTGCTATGTATTTTATCTCATTTGGTTTAAAAAGTTTGGCGTGATTCGGCTTGGAAAAGAGGGTTCGTTGGCCCTAAGTAAGGGTCGGGTGCCCATCACACCCTAATAAGATCGGGGGTGTGACAAAGTGAGTATCGAGCGGTGTCTCGTCCTAGGGGTCGTCAATTCCAAGTCGTGTCACCAGAGAGTCTCGTTTTATGGTGTGAAGCGCGCCACATTTATAAACGGGAGGCTCACGGGGCATCGACAGGATTGTTGACCTTCTTTTCGTCTTAGATCGTGCGATAGAGCGAAGTCACGAGGAAATAAGATTCCTTACGTAAGCCTTACATACGGCGGAAAAATGGAGGTTTTGACATGGAAAGGCCATAAGAGTAACCCTGGATATATTTCTTCCATTCCATAAATTACAAGTCCTAAGATGGGAGGGATGTGATATATAGTCGTATGCTTTGTAAGGTATTGTTGGTATTTGCCGCATTACGTATTTCGAATGATAAGAATTTGTAAAGGTGACATGTAAGACTAAAAAGGGTAAAATAATAATTATACAAAAAGGGACGTGTTGCGAACATGTCTCGGAATCTGTAAAACTTTGACTTGTCCAGATTGTGTAATAAAGGCCGTACGAGAAAGTGGACGTGATTATACTAGCATTAAGGCACCGAATTCCACTAAAGTTTCGAGGTTAAGCGTGCTCGAGTTGGGAGCAATTTCATGATGGGTGACTATTGGGAAGTATGCAAGAAATTGTGAAAGATTAGGTACAAAAAAGACAAATGAAAAACCGTAATGGCCTAAGTGAAATTAGAATATACGAGATGGTTGGAGACCATAAAAGGCCACGTAACGTTCCAACGGGCTAGACTAGAGAAGAGAGAAAGTACGTCAGGGCTTCTGGAATTTGGATAGGCTTGAATAGTGTCTGGAAGTATTTTGTGGGTTAGTTGATACTAATTATATGTGTATATGTATATGAACATGTATGATATCTCATATGTGAGGGTATCGACAGAAAGTGAAGGGAAAACTTATGGTAAGAAATTCATCTTCTATGTTGTGCAACGAGTTGAAAAAGAAGAAGCGTGGGTATATAAAGAACCCTAGCGGGGGAGACCATATTATATTAGACCAAAAAGGGAAACCTATGACAAAGCGAGGATTTGTGTAAAGGCCAAGGAGAATAGGGTAAAGGATAAGGAATGGGCATAAAGAGAAGAACGACCACAAACGGGACCCCCGAAGTGCTACAAGACCTCATAAAATCAGTTGAACATTCGAGGACGAATGTTCTAAAGGGGGGGAGAATGTTATATCCCGTATTTCATACCTTCGGATAATTCGAGAAAGTCGCGGCAAGTTAAGGACAGGATCATTTTGAAGAGTTTTTTTTTAATGTACGAGCTATCGTGAATATTATTTATGACTATTATTAGTATGAAAATATTGTGAGAGGCTAAGGGTAAAAAGAGAAATTCGCAAAATGGTTTTGAAATGAATTGGAAGGCTAGGGGTAAAATGGTAATATTGAGAAAAGTCGAGGGGGCAAACGGGAATTTTACCAAAGGAGTTCATGAAGGTTCCAAAAGGGCCATATTGGCCATGTGAAGAAAAATAAGGGGAAAGGATGACAAAATAAGTCATCTTTTATTTGGGAAAAATTCAAGAAAAATCTAGAAAAGTGTAGAGAGGGGCATGTGCCCCTCACATGCTTGTGAAGACAATATATATATATATATATATATATATATATATATATATATATATATGCTCATTCATCTTCCAACATAAGAAAGACTTTTTAAAAAAAAAAAGAAGAGAGCAAGAATAATAGGTTGGCCAAGCTCTCTAATTTTTTGCCCCTTGAGATTTTGTTCCAAACATTATTTTCTTGTGGTATTCCAACTAATTCAAGGATGCACTTCAACCTGGTATAGTTATTGAAGCAAGACTCTCTCTCTTAGTTGCAAGTTGACAACTTAGCCAAGTGGAGAAAATGAGAAGGAAAAGATTTTGGAGGAAACGGGATTTGAATTTGGAGAAGCGTAAGCAGCGGAAAAGGTATGTAAGGCTTACCCTTTCTTTCTCTTGTCATGTCCTAGATGTGATAGGCTATGATTTGAGCCTAGGGGATGACACTACTCTTAGAAATCCGAGCTTATATTTATCCCTTTTTCATTCAGTAGAATTGAACTAAATAACTTACGCCTTTTTGTAAAGAAATGTTCAAACGTCCGTAACTTTTGAAAATGAAAGCGGAATGCCTTGAAATCTTCGAGGATGATCAAATGGCACATAATGACCACGTTTTTATGTTCGTTACCCGACTTGACCCGAGGTGGGCCCACAGTCCCCGAGATTTAATTGTATTGTTCTATTTGCCTTATTTCCGTAAGATAACTAAGGAAACCTTTGACTATTTTTCCGAATTTGATATAAGTGTCTGGTAACTCAGATATGAGCATTCTGGTTCGACTATTCTGATATAAATGCTTCGGTACGAATGATCTGATTTAAATATTTTGATATAAGCATTCCGATGTAAATATTCTGATATAAGTATTCAAAAATAAATATTCTGATATATATGTGTTCTGACATAGGTATTCTGATCTAAATATTTTGGTGTAAGCATTCTGATATGATAACTCGATATGAGTACTCCCATGAGGTCCGATATAAGTATTCGCTATGTGTATTCGGATATGAGTCTCGATCCGAGTATTCTAATATGAGTATGCTCTATAAGCCTTAATGTTCTTCATGTACGATCTCGGATCGCTTAAAAGTCCGAAGAGGTTTCTGTATTCCAAACGCTCATAACTTTTCGATACTAACTCGGAAGAACCCGAAACTCGTTTTTGAGCCTTCGAATGTCGGTAATTGTACGTATCCATCGAGTCTGAATTTGTGTGCATATGGTTTCTCACGACTCGCTCGTGCTCGACTCAATGTATCTTTCACCGAGTCCCGGGCAGGCATGTTATGTTCTCGCGCGTACTTCACGGTATGATTCACCGTGTCCGGGTCGGGGACATGATCTCGTGCGCCTTCTCGCGTATTATTCACCGAGTCCCTCGTACTTGCGGGACGGGACACGTTATCCGTATATATTTATGATATGATGGTATGGGGATGGCGGCAGGGATGGCACATGATGATTATTCACCGAGACACGCAAGTAGCAGGGCGGGACACGTTATGTATACTTGGTACATGATTCGACATGCATAGTTCCATATTACCGAGTCCCTTAACAAAGGGCCGGGACACGTTACTTGCATATATGACATATGATTCCGTTATACATGATCATATTCACCAGTCCCTTATCGAGGGCGGGACACGTTATACGCATATGTGATCTATAATTTTTATATGCATTGACGAGTCTATCCACCGAGTCCCACGGGAGGGCGGGGACACGTTAGCACGCATATGTGATAGATGACATCATCCGAGCATCTCCACGCATTCGTATTCTGTCCGATATATGTCGACATCATTTTAGCATTCCGTACGTTCGCATTTTCGATACATGACCTACCGAACATTTTGTACGCTCACCCCCGTACTCGTCCGACGTGTGACATCAAGTGCGCTCTCGTATTTTCTCGCACCTCTTCGGACATGCGATCCGTAATTGTAAAATAAGCATTTTAGTACTTTCTGGTTGACTCACTTACCTTTATCGTACCCTCCCGACCTATGATTGTGTATGTCCGATTTGTGTCCGAAAAAAGCGTCCGGTATTTTTTGACTAATGTACTTATCTTTTAGTCTTGTTTGTTTTCGGTTATGGTTCGTTTTCCGTATTGCATGCCTTACATGCTCGGTACATTTTCATCTTCGACCCCCCGTCTTCGGGGGTCGCGTTTCATGCCGCGCAGTACTCCCGGATGAGGGCCGAAGTTATTATAGAAGATGTCCCATCGAAGATGGCAAGCTCCATTCTCCGAGGTCGCCAAGCCGAGTTTGTTTGTTATGATTTTTGGATTTATATTGTAGACTTTGGAGACTTTGCGTACGCGTCGGTGATTATGTCCGTGACGCAGTCACCGATATGTCGATGTACGTGTTATGTAATGAAACTTCGTATAATTATAAATTTGTTCGACTTGAAGGCTACGAGAAAGAATATTTTTCGAAAAATTTTGCTATGTATTTTATCTCATTTGGTTTAAAAAAGTTTGGCGTGATTTATGCAAGAAAGTCCGAGGGTTACTCGGCCTAAGTAAGGGTCTTCGGCCCATCACACCCTAATAAGATCAGGGTGTGACATGAATCCCCCAGTCTTCACGGGGTCAAAGAAAGACGAGGACCCTCAGGACTATATTGATATTTGAAAATCTAATGTACTTACTACTTTGGAGCTCATCGTTTGGGGCAGAACATTGCTAACACTTGGTATGAATCTTAGGAATTATCTCGAGGTGAGGATGCACCTGATGCTACATGGGATGAATTTGCAAGCGCCTTCCTAGACCACTTCATGCCAATAGAAGTCACGCAGCTAAGGCCGAGCATTCCGTGCTTGCCAAATGCGTACGTCAGACTACTATTTGGAGTTTGTTAGTCTAGCATGCTTCACTTATGATACCGAACATGAGGGCAAGAGTGATGAGGTTCTTTTATGGTTTTGTTCCCCATTTATACGATGGGGCCAATATTGCTTCACAAAACAGGGAGATGACTATCTCCAAGATGGTTGCTTTCGTACAAGGGAATAAGACAAGGCTAAAGGAGGAGGAAACCTTACAGAAAGAGAAAGATAGGAAGTTTAACATGAGGGTCTAGTCGACTGGACAGTTCGGTGGTAATGGGAACAGGAAATTCTTTAAGAATAGGTCAGCAGGACCTGCTCTATCCAGAGCAAGTGCCCCAGTCCCGAAGTTTTGAAATGATAAAAAGTAGAATTTCAGGCCATCAAGTTCTTACTTTCAGGCTAGTATGGGTCAGTCGACTTATACCAATCCAATATGCGGCAAGTGTAACTAGAGACACTTAGGTGAGTGTTGAGTGGGTACTAATGCATGCTTTAGATGTGGTCAGAAGGGCCATTTTCAAAAGGACAGCCCATTAGCTAGGCAAGGTACTGGAGGTAACGTGAGTCCGAGCTCGTAACAATCAGGCCCAGCAGGGGCATAATGCAGCTAAGTCTGGAAATGCATGTGGAGGATGAAACCGTTTATATGCGTTTCCAGATCATCAAGATACAGAAGCTCGTGCAGATCTTATCACAGGTACACTAACAGTCTTTCACTTTTGACATCTATGCCCTTATTGACCCAGGATCCACCCTATCTTATGTAACCCCATTTATTGCTAAGAAATTTTGGATTGAACCATAAAAATTGCATGAATCCTTTGAGATGTCCACCCCAGTTGGGGAATCAGTCATAGCTAGATGTATTTATTGGGGTTGCCCAGTTTTAGTCTATCACCGCAGAACCATACCTGACTTAGCAGAGTTAGAGATGGTAGACTTTTATGTTATCATGGGTATGGACTAGTTAGCTCCATATTATGTCGCGGTATGTTGTAGAACCAAAGTAGTAAAATTCGAGTTCCCTAATAAGCCAGTTATAGAATGGGAGGGTAATTCAGTAGTACCCAGAGGTAGATTTATTTCTTACCCAAGAGCCAGAAAAATGATTTCCAAGGGTTATATCTACCACCTAGTTTGAGTCAAGGATTCAGATGCCCAGACTCCAACTCTCCAGTCCGTCCCAATTGTAAATGAGTTTCCATAGGTCTTTCCCGAAAATCTTCCAAGAGTCCCTCCTGACAGGGAGATTTGATTTACGAATTGATCTACTCCTCGACACTCAGCCAATATCTATTCTGCCATACAGAATGGCTCCAGCAGAGTTAAAAGAGTTAAAAGCCCATCAGAAAGATCTTCTTGATAAGGTTTATTAGGCCCAGAGTTTCACCTTGGGGTGCACTAGTCATATTTGTCTGAAATCAAGATGGTTACTTATGCATGTGCATCGACTACCCCCAGTTGAACTAAGTCAAAATTAAGAACGGGTACCCTCTTCCCAGAATAGATGACTTATTTGACCAACTTGTGGGTGCCCAATGTTATTCCAAGATTATCCTCAGATCAGGCTACCATCAGGTAAAGGTTAAGGAACTTAATATTTCGAAGACCGCTTTCTGAACCCGTTATGGCCATTTTGAATTTCTTGTTATGTCATTTGGGTTGACAAATGCACCAGCTGCTTTTATAGATCTTATGAACAGGGTCTTCAAGCCTTATCTCAATTTATTTATCATTGTCTTCATTGATGATATTTTTATATATTCCCGTAGTGAGGCTGATCATGCAGAACATCTCAGAATAGTGTTACAGACTCTTAAAGATCGTGAACTTTTTGCAAAATTCTCAAAGTTTGAGTTTTGGCTTAAGTCAGTGGCGTTCTTAGGCATGTGATCTCAGGTGAATGTGTTAAAAGTTGAATCTCAGAAGATTAATGTCGTAAGGAGTTGGCCCAGACCCACATCAGTTTCTAATATAAGAAGTTTCTTGGGTCTGGCATGCTATTATAGACGCTTCGTAGAAGGATTTTCCTCTATTTCTTTCCCGTTGACTAAGTTAACTCAGAAAAATGTTAAGTTTCAATAGTCAGATGCTTATGAGCGAAGCTTTGAAAAGTTGAAGAAGAGACTAACTTCTGCTCCAGTTTTGATGATACCAGAAGGAGCTAAAGGGTTCGTGGTTTATTGTGATGCTTCGGGAGTTGGTCTCGGATGTGTCTTAATGTAGCATGGTAGGGTTATTGCGTATGCATCTAGACAACTTAAGACTCATCAAAAGAATTATCCGACTCATGACTTAGAGTGTGCAGCCATGGTTTTTGCACTTAAGATATGGCGTCATTATTTGTATGGAGTGCATGTTGATATTTTCACAGATTATAAAAGCCTGCAGTATATCTTCAAGCAAAGGGAGCTGAATCTTAGGCAGAGGAGATGGCTTGAATTGCTTAAGGATTATGATGTGTATATTCTCTACCATCCGAGAAAAGCGAATGTAGTAGCCGATGCTCTTAGTCGGTGTTCCATGGGGATTTTAGCCCACGTTGATGCAGATAAGAGAGTTATGACCAATGAAGTTTATCGTTTGGCCAGTCTTGGAGTTCGACTTTTGAACTCCGAGGATGGCGGCGTGGTTGTTCAGGATAGAGGTCTTTCCTTCTTAGTGGTTGAAGTCAAAGACAAACAGTTTAGTGATCCCTACTTGTTGTAGCTGAGAGAGGGAATTCACAAGCATAAGACAACGGCTTTTGAACAAGGAGGGGATATGGTACCTTCAGGTACCGAGGTGGATTATGTGTTCCAGATGTAGATGGGCTCAGAGAGCGAATCATGTCAGAAGCTCACAACTCCAGGTATTCCATTCACCCAAGTTCCACTGAGATGTACCGTGATCTTAAGGAGATTTATTGGTGGAATGATGTTACACCTCGCATTTTTGCATATTCGAATATCCCGAGTCAATGGCGAGAAGTCAAGGACAAGACTATGTTCTAGAATTATTTTAATGCATTAGTAGGTTATGAGCATTATTTATGGACGTTGGTAGTATGGAAATAATGAGAAAGGTTAAGAGTAAAAAGGAAAATTCGGAAAAGGGTTCACGGAAATATTATGGAAGGCTAAGGGTAAAATGGGAATTTCACAAGAAGTCTTGAAAATTCTTGGAGAATGTCATGTTGGCCGAATGGTTTGCCATATTTTATTAAATGGGGGTTAATTGTAAATTATGAGAATTGCATGGATTAAACTTGCTTAAGAAGACACTTAGTCTTCTTTATTGAATTTCAAGAAATTTCAAGAAAAAGAGAGGAAAAAATCTAGAAGAATTTGGAGGAAAAAAATGGCACATGATCAGCCACATGCTTATATTTATATATATATATGTGAGTGATGACAAATATTAGAGACAACACATCATTTCTAGCCTTAGAAATTTCAAGAAAAATGAAAGACAAAGAAGAGAGTGAAACGGCCAAAAGAGGAGGGCTGGCCGAACAGCCCCTTTGGAGTTGGTCAAGGAAAATTATTTTCTTCATGTTTCCTTACTAATTGGGAGGTTCTTTACGACATGGAATGGTTGTTGGAGGGAGAAAGCCGCTCGTTGTTGCGATTTGGAATTCTAGCCGAGTGACAAGTTGAATGGAAAAGGTGAGATTAATCTTGTTTATATGTTTTCCTAGGTGATTTGCATGTGTTGTAATGTGTTGTAATGGATGGAATACATGAAATCATGGATGTTGTATGTTAGCCGAATGTATGGGTTGTTGTGTATAAAAGATGAGCTAATGTTATTTAGTGTTCTAGTGATGTTGTTGTGAATATTATGATGTAAAATGAATGTTTGGTGACTCATGTGAAGTTGTAGTATTGCGGGCTGATTTGGAAGGTTTATATGAATTTAATATAGATTCTTGTATTGATGGAAATGAAGTTGCTAACATATGGAATTGTCGATAATTTATGAAATTGAAAGAAAGGAATGTATTGTGGAGGTTCTAGTGTAGTTGAAGAATTTCGGGTAAATTAGCCTATGGTTTGGGTTGTTTGGAATATCATATGGAATGTTTGAAACGTTTTTAAATCATGTTTGAAAGGCCTCGGAATAATATTGAACGAGCAATCAATAAGGTGAGTTTGAATGTATGTAGTTTATTTGAAGGTGAATGAAATGCTATTGGATTAAATTGAATATGTTTGGAGATGCTATTGTTGGTTTTGTTGTTGATATTGTGGCCGAGTTCCATTCTCGGGTTGTTGTTGTTAAGATGGGCCGAGCCATATTCTCGGGACGGTGTATTTACGGGGAAATGCGCGAAATTTCTGTGGATGAATGTTGATTTAAGATTTAACCTCTAAAGGATCTAATTACTATTTGGTAAATGTGACCAATTCATAGATTACGGCGGATTTGCAACTTGGATTTGGAGTAGCGTACAAGGAGCGAAAAAGAGGTATGTAAGACTCTACCTTCTTTCTATGGCATGTCGTAGACGTAGTAGGCTTGAACACGGGCCTCGGGAATAATTCCTTTCCTAGAAAACCAAGATTGAAATCCGTTACTATTCATTTAGTAAGAATTGAACTAGAAATGGCGTGAAATCTTAGAAAAGCTTCCTAACATCTAGAACTTGCATGAACAATACCCGACATCTCAGAACCCTCATAAGTAATGACACGAAACGTATTACACGTAAATTGGGTGCACCGCCTCATTTGACCCGAGGTGGGCCCGCTATTCCCGAATTCCTCCCTATTGTTCCTTTAGGCTTATTTTCCGTACTATAATCAATGGAAATTCTTGGTTATCATTTTGACCACCAAACAATAGTTGTTTTAATTAAACCCTTGACACCAATGCACGATTTTCCTTACTAAACGTTTACAAGTGTTTTCCAAAATATTCATTTTTCTTCAAAACCAAGTTTTACAATATTGTAAGTCCTAATGATTAAAACAACGACTATGGTGCTATAATGACAATGATGATGCCTGTATGAGAAGAAGTATATGATGACCGTGTCAAAGAAATGTTTTTACTACGAATGTGACAAGATGAAATGTCAAGCTATTTTTAAATCACGACTATTTTCAAAGGTTTTAAAGTAAACGAAATAATGCCTTATGATCCCGTCCTATGATTTCTCATGAAGTTACTCTCCATTGATAGTCTCGCCTTATTAATTGTTCCTTCAAGGTGAGACAAAGCGCCCATGGTTATTCCATAATACAATCGGAGGTTACCGACCTTACGTCACTCCGATAAACACATGACTTCCTTGGGCTCCCATGCATGCTGTTTAATTGTTTTTATGATAATGCATATAATATTTGATATTGATGAATGTTTATGATACATAATATTGTGATCGTATATGGGGAATGGGAGGGCAACCGTGTCCACCGATTCACTGGCTTATCATCCCGACGCGGGATGCCCGGACGCGGGATTTATGGGAGAGCCGTACGCGCGTCCGTTCGTGATATATATATATATATATACTATGATATATTTGGGACACCGTTGGGGAGGGGGTGGGAGAGCCGATGAACTCGGCGTCTGTACTGCAAGCAAAAAGTACCATTTTCAAAAAATATCCGTTTTTCTATGTACAAAAAACAAGAAACACCGTGTTCGAAAAAGAAAAAGAAAAAGCTAGGCATGCATGGCCTCCGCCCGAGTGGCATACACATGTATGGTTACTCCTTTATCCTATGATATTGTCTATGTTTCCATATAGTTATTACTCCGCACAAAAGTTACCGTTTTACGCGTGATAGGCTTTACAACTCTCACTATGTTGTTATCGTTCATGTCTTACATACTCAGACATTGCTCGCATCGACCCTCTCTTCGGGGCTGCGTTCATGCCGCGCAGTACACCCAGCACGGATCGAAGTTAACATAGAAGATGTTCCAAAGAAAGTTGGCAAGCTCCATTGGCCCGGAGTGTAGCCGAGTCGAGTACACGTGCATGATTTCGATCACGCTAGAGACTTTGCAGACGCAGTCGTGGGGTTCGGAGTCCGCTTGTACTACGATACAAGTTCCGAATAGTTACGTATTTTTATTTGATTCTAAAGCAACAAAGGAATATTTTAGCAAGCTTTGTCATGTATATTAGACTTAGAAAAAAAAAATTACGCTTCGAATAAGAGTCGAGGGTTCGCTCGGCTCCGGTTATGGGGTCGGTGCCCATCACACCCCGATCAAGATCGGGGGTGTGACAAAGTGGTATCGTGTTGTGCCTGGTCCAAGGGTTGTCCGCAAAGTCGTGTCCGGTAGAGTCCCGTTTACGGGCGTGAAGCCGGCCACATCTATAAACAGGAGGCCGCGGGGCATCTAGGAATGGTTGACCTTCTTTTCGTCATTGGATCGTGCGATAGAGCCAAGCACATAGGAAATAAAGATTCCTTATATTGATCATTGATTTCCGCAGCGCCCGCATCGGCGGAAAAAGGCGAATGATGATATGGAAAAGTAAAAGGTAAGATTGGACCGATATACTTGTTCTGTTACGTGGGGAGCCGGGCGCCGACAGAAATAGTCGTACATGCGTGCGGAAAGTGATCATCGGGAGTTAAAAGGGTAAAACAGTCATTGTAGAAGAAAGGACGTATTACGAGAATATCTCGGAAATTGTAAAGCTTTGGTTGGCTTCAGATCGAATAGTAAAGGCCATGTGAAAAAGCGGACGTGAAAATATCGACATTAAGTCACCGAATTCCAAAGAAGTTTTTTGTTAAGCGTGCCCAGCGGGGAGCAATTCTAGGATGGGTGACCCCCGGGAAGTTTACAAGAAATTCAACATATTCGACATATGAGACAAATGAGAAGTCAAGTTAGCCTAAGGGAAACTAGGGTGTATGGAATGGCCGGGGATTATCGAAGACGCGTAGGACGATGCGTACTTGCTCGGCGAAAAGACAGAAGTACATCATAGCCCTAGAAATAGGATAGGCTTGAACGTTGTTTGGAAGTATTTCGCGGGCTAGTTAATAGCAATTATACATATGTATATACGAAGGTGTAGGATATCCCAAGATGATGGTACCGGTGGACATGTGAATCTCAGCGACCAAAGTTGCGATACGAGAGGCATTAATCGAGCAAGGGTACTGAAGTTCGAGTGGCAGCAAGAGTAAATGGTGTAAGTGTTGCTAAGTACAAGTCGTTATGACTTCCCCGTAGATTGAGATTGGGAACGAGGATACGAGACGGAATATAAATGGATAATGGTATTGGTACCCCCAAAAGGGGGGAAGCGGGTGAGAGGAATGTGAAGGATGGAAATAGCTTTGAAAAGGGAGCTCCCCCGAGGTGTTTATGTGACCCTGTAAGACTAGTTGAACATTCGAGGACGAATGTTCCAAAAGGGGGGAAGGATGTTACACCTCGCATTTTTGCATATTCGAATATCCCGAGTCAATGGCGAGAAGTCAAGGACAAGACTATGTTCTAGAATTATTTTAATGCATTAGTAGGTTATGAGCATTATTTATGGACGTTGGTAGTATGGAAATAATGAGAAAGGTTAAGAGTAAAAAGGAAAATTCGGAAAAGGGTTCACGGAAATATTATGGAAGGCTAAGGGTAAAATGGGAATTTCACAAGAAGTCTTGAAAATTCTTGGAGAATGTCATGTTGGCCGAATGGTTTGCCATATTTTATTAAATGGGGTTAATTGTAAATTATGAGAATTGCATGGATTAAACTTGCTTAAGAAGACACTTAGTCTTCTTTATTGAATTTCAAGAAATTTCAAGAAAAGAGAGAGGAAAAATCTAGAAGAATTTGGAGGAAAAAATGGCACATGATCAGCCACATGCTTATATTTATATATATATATGTGAGTGATGACAAATATTAGAGACAACACATCATTTCTAGCCTTAGAAATTTCAAGAAAAATGAAAGACAAAGAAGAGAGTGAAACGGCCAAAGAGGAAGGGCCTGGCCGAACAGCCCCCTTTGGAGTTGGTCAAGGAAAATTATTTTCTTCATGTTTCCTTACTAATTGGGAGGTTCTTTACGACATGGAATGGTTGTTGGAGGGAGAAAGCCGCTCGTTGTTGCGATTTGGAATTCTAGCCGAGTGACAAGTTGAATGGAAAAGGTGAGATTAATCTTGTTTATATGTTTTCCTAGGTGATTTGCATGTGTTGTAATGTGTTGTAATGGATGGAATACATGAAATCATGGATGTTGTATGTTAGCCGAATGTATGGGTTGTTGTGTATAAAAGATGAGCTAATGTTATTTAGTGTTCTAGTGATGTTGTTGTGAATATTATGATGTAAAATGAATGTTTGGTGACTCATGTTGAAGTTGTAGTATTATGGGCTGATTTGGAAGGTTTATATGAATTTAATATAGATTCTTGTATTGATGGAAATGAAGTTGCTAACATATGGAATTGTCGATAATTTATGAAATTGAAAGAAAGGAATGTATTGTGGAGGTTCTAGTGTAGTTGAAGAATTTCAGGTAAATTAGCCTATGGTTTGGGTTGTTTGGAATATCATATGGAATGTTTGAAACGTTTTTAAATCATGTTTGAAAGGCCTCGGAATAATATTGAACGAGCAATCAATAAGGTGAGTTTGAATGTATGTAGTTTATTTGAAGGTGAATGAAATGCTATTGGATTAAATTGAATATGTTTGGAGATGCTATTGTTGGTTTTGTTGTTGATATTGTGGCCGAGTTCCATTCTCGGGTTGTTGTTGTTAAGACGGGCCGAGCCATATTCTCGGGACGGTGTATTTACTGGGGAAATGTCGCCGAAATTTCGTGGATGAATGTTGATTTAAGATTTAACCTCTAAAGGATCTAATTACTATTTGGTAAATGTGACCAATTCATAGATTCTCGCGGATTTGCAACTTGGATTTGGAGTAGCGTAAGGAGCGAAAAGAGGTATGTAAGACTCTACCTTCTTTCTATGGCATGTCGTAGACGTAGTAGGCTTGAACACGGGCCTCGGGAATAATTCCTTTCCTAGAAAACCAAGATTGAAATCCGTTACTATTCATTCAAGAGAATTGAACTAGAAATGGCGTGAAATGTCGAAAAGCTTCCCTAACATCTAGAACTTGCATGAACAATACCCGACTATCCTAGAACCCTCATAAGTAATGTCATGAAACGTATTATGCGCAAATTGTGTGCGCCGCCTCATTTGACCCGAGGTGGGCCCGCTATTCCCGAATTCCTTCCTATTGTTCCATTAAGCTTATTTCCGTACTATAATCAATGGAAATTCTTGGTTATCATTTTGACCACCAAACAATAGCTGTTTTAATTAAACCCTTGACACCAATGCACGATTTTCCTTACTAAACGTTTACAAGTGTTTTCCAAAATATTCATTTTTCTTCAAAAACCAAGTTTTACAATATTGTAAGTCCTAATGATTAAAACAACGACTATGGTGCTATAATGACAATGATGATGCCAGGTATGAGAAGAAGTATATGATGACTGTCAAAGAAATGTTTTTACTACGAATGTGACGGCATGAAATGTCAAGCTATTTTTAAATCACGACTATTTTCAAAGGTTTTAAAGTAAACGAAATAATGCCTTATGATCCCGTCCTATGATTTCTCATGAAGTTACTCTCCATTGATAGTCTCGCCTTATTAATTGTTCCTTCAAGGCGAGACAAAGCGCCCATGGTTATTCCATAATACAATCGGAGGTTACCGACCTTACGTCACTCCGATAAACACATGACTTCCTTGGGCTCCCATGCATGTCGTTTAATTGTTTTTATGATAATGCATATAATATTTGATATTGATGAATGTTTATGATACATAATATTGTTGATCGTATATGTGGGGAACGGGGAGGGCAACCGTGTCCACCGATTCACTGGCTTATCATCCCGGACGCGGGATGCCCGGACGCGGGATTTATGGGAGAGCCGTACGCGGCGTCTGTTCTGTGATATATATATATATGTATATATACTATGATATATTTGGGACACTGTTGGGGAGGGGGGGTGGGAGAGCCGATGAACTCGACGTCCGTACCGCAAGCAAAAGTACCGTTTTTCGAAAAATATCTCGTTTTCTATGTACAAAAACAAGAAACACCGTGTTCGTAAAAAGAAAAAAAGAAAAAGCTAGGCATGCATGGCCTCCGCCCCGAGTGGCATACACATGTACGGTGTTACTTCCTTTATCCTATGATATTGTCTATGTTTCCATATAGTTATTACTCGCACTGGTGTTACCGTTTTACGCGTGATAGGCTTTACAACTCTCACTATGTTGTTACCGTTCATGTCTTACATACTCAAGACATTGCTCGTACCGACCCCTCTTCTTCGGGGCCGCGTTCATGCCGCGTGTGCACACCCGCACGGATCGAAGTTAACATAGAAGATGTTCCAAAGAAAGTTGGCAAGCTCCATTGGTCCGGAGTGTAGCCGAGTCGAGTACACGTGCCGTGATTTTCGATCACGCAGAGACTTTGCGTATAGAGTCGTGGGGTTCAGAGTCGCTTGTACTACGATACAAGTTTCGAATAGTTACGTATTTTTATTTGATTCTAAAGCAACAAAGGAATATTTTAGCAAGCTTTGTCATGTATATTAGACTTAGAAAAAAAAAAATTACGCTTGGAATAAGAGTCGAGGGTTCGCTCTCGCTATGGGGTCGGTGTACCATCACACCCTGATCAAGATCGGGGTGTGACAAATGATATGAAGAAGAATGTTGCAGATTTTGTGGTTAGGTGTCCGAATTGTCAGGAAGTGAAAGCCGAACAACAGAGGCCTGGTGGCTTGTGTTATAGCCCATATTTCGTACGTTCGGATATTGTGGGGCAATGGTGAGAAGTTAAGGACAAGACTATGTTCTGAAATAATTTTAATGTACGAGTTGTTAGTAATATTATTTATGAACATTGGAGGTATGGAAATATTGAGAAAGGATAAGGGTAAAAAGGGAATGTGTAAAGTGGCATCATGGGAATAATGTGGAAGACTAGGGGTAAAATGGTAATTTTACTAAAAGTTCAAGAAAACTCTTGAAGGGCCAAAACTTACATAAGAAGACACTTGGTCCTCTTTATTAATTTTCAAGAAAAAGGATGGAAATGATGACAAATAATTCATCTTTTGTTAAAAGAATTTTAAGAAAAGAAGAAGAAAAGAAAAGAAAGATCAAGAAAAAAGAAGAAAATTCTAGGAAGGGAGAAGGGGGACATGTGAACATACTTGAGGGACTTAAGTGTAAATACATAAAAGTGGTGGAGGATGTATATATATATGAAGTCATCTTTTTAATTCAACAAAATTTGGAGGAAGAGAGAACAAAAAAAAGAAGAGAGATGAAGGTAATGGGTTCGGCCAACCCCATGGAAATTTAGCCATGAGAAATCTTGTTCCAAAAATTATTTTCTCGTGGTATTCCTACAAATTCAAGGGTCCTCTACAACGTGGTGTATTTGTTTCGGAAGATAGGACACTCGTTTCATCGTTTCCGCACTTTGGTCAAGTGAAGGAGTGAAGAAGAAAGGTAAGGATTAACCTTCTTTACTATGTGTTAAGAATGATTTATGCATGATTGGAGTGTATTAAAGTGGATGGAATTCATGAAACATGTACGTGTTGATGTTGTAGCCGAATGTAGTTGTTGGGTGGATATGATGAATTGACTTCATTTAGTATTTTGATTATTGTAAATGAGGATTTAATGATTGGAAGTGAAGTTGTGATTGTTTAAGGATTATGGAAGAAGTTGGTAGACATTAGTATGATTTCTTATATTTGAGAGAATAATTCGCATGTTGTAGTATTGAGAAATGAATGAAAAACATGAAAATATGTGTATGTGTGTGGTCGTGTGTGTTATGTAAGATTAAGGGGCCAATTTTATGTAATATGTTGTTTGTTGTTGTAATGTCAAGAAATGAGTAAAAATTTATGAAAATATGTTGGTAGTTGCTGTGGCCCAATGAAGGGTAATTTGGAAAGTTGTGGAGAATTGATTGTAATTGATATTTTAGTTGTTGTATTGTGAATTTCATGATGGAAAGTGAGGATTTAATTGTTAGAGATGGAGAGTAGTGAATGAAGTGAATAGAACTGAATTGAATTGAATTGAATATAAATGGAATGTTGTTGGCAAGATTGTTGGTATTGTTGATTAGTGATTTTGGCCGAGTTCCATTCTCGGGTTGTTGTGTTAATATTGGCCGAGTTAGATTTCGGGATGGCGCATTTAGGGGGAAATGCTTCGCCGAAATTTCGTAGACAAATGTGAATTCAAGATTGGATTCCTAAAAGCTCTAATCAATATTTGGTAAATGTGACCAATTGTAGATTTTGGAGAGTTTGGGACTAAGTTGGAGTAGCGTAAGGAGCGGAAAAGGTATGTGAGGGTAAGGTATGTAAGGCTTCACCTCTCTTCTTTGGCATGTCTTAGACGTAATAGGCTTGGATACGTGCCTCGGGACCACTCCAATTCTAGAAATCCGAGTTTGAAATTAGCCCTTTTTCATTCAATAGAATTGAATTAAGTTCTTCACATTTTATTGAATAATTGCACCCAACATCTATAACTTGTCAAACGAAACCGGATTACAATAAAACCCTTATAAACGGCTCCATGAAGCTTATTGTATGTAGTTTGGTGTAAACCACCTCTATTGACCCGAGGTGGGCCTGCTATTCCCGAATTCCCGCCTATTGTTCTATTTGACTTGTTTCCGCACTAAAATTTAAGGAAAACTTTTGGTTATCATTCCGATTACTAAACAATGATTGTTTTAACAAATTCATTGATTCCAAAGCATGATTCCTTTTCCGATAATCCATAAATGTTTTCTAAAACGTTTGCATTTTCCTAAAATGGAGGTTATGATTCCGTAAGTTTTCATGATAGCAACGATGGATATGTTTTGTAATGACAACGATGATGGCAAGGATGAGAATATTTTTCTATGATGAATATGACAATGATGATTCCATGATTGAAGGTTCCAAGTTCATGATTTCAGTGACGATTTATGAGAACGTCGAGCTATTTCTTGAATTCTCAACTCTATTCATGAATGATGACTATTTTTTTAAAGGTTCCAAAGTATACGAAACGACGCCTTATGATCTTGCCTTATGTTTTCTCATGATATTATTCTCCATTAATAGTCTCACCCTATATTAATTGCTCCTTCAAGGTGGGACAAGAGCCCATAGTTATTCCATAATATAATCGGAGGTTACCGACCTTACGTCACTCCGATCGAGTTATAGCTTTTCTTTGGGCTCTCCTGCATGCTATGGTATGATATTTATGTATATATATGTATATGGGGAAGATGGGGAAAAGGGCAGAGCGCTATAGACGCTGGGATATACACACGGTACATGTATCCGTACTTGACTTGATATCATCCCGGACGCGGGATGCCCGGACGCGGGATATATATACATTTATGGTTAAATGGATCGGCTGCCGACGCCTCGGCAATATAATATGTTCTATTTTCTGTATATATGAAAGAAATGTTTTTTTAAGAGAAAGATAAGCATGCATGGCATCCGCCCCGTGGGCACTTATATGCACATGTGTTACTCGCTAACCTATGATATGTTCTATGTTTCCATGCGCTTATTGTCCATATGTGGCCGTGTTATTCCTTTACCTCACGATATGAAATCCTGTTATTATTCATGCTTATATCTCTTACTATGTTGCTATTCCCCGCCTTACATACTCGCACATAGCTCGTATTGACCCTCTTCTTCGGGGTCGCGTTTCATGCCGCGCGTGCACACCCGCACGAGCCGAGTCTAGCATAGAGGATGTTCCAGTAGAGTTGGTAGGCTCCACTTGTCCCGGAGTGCTGCCGAGTCAGAGTATAGATGCTATGATGCTTTGACCGAAGTTAGAGACTTTGAAGACAGAGTCGTGGGTGTTGGGTTGCCAGTCTGTAAGCGGCTCCAGCAGCCGATATGTTATTATGTTTCGTGTCACGAGTCTTGTATGATGTCAGATTTTACTTATGGAAAAAAAAATTATGTATTCATTTCTAACTGATTCATAAGTTCATATGTGTAATAAGAGTTAGCGGGTTCGCTCGGCTCCGAATATGGGGTCGGGTGCCCATCACACCCTAGTAAGATCGGGGTGTGATAAAGTGGTATCGAAAGGTGCCTGGTCTAAGGGCCGTCTCCGCAAAGTCGTGTCCCAGAGAGTCCTCGTTTATGCAGGTGCGAAGCCGGCCACATTTATAAACAAGGAGGTCATGGGCATCTAGGATTGTTGACCTTCTTTTCTCGTCTTAGATCGTGCGATAGAGCCAAGTCATAAGAAATAAGATTCCTTATACTAACCGTCGATTTTCGCACACCTAGTAGCGGCGGAAAAAGGCGAGGGATGATATGGAAGTCAAAAGAGGTGAGACCGGATGGATATATTTTGCTACGTGGAGTCGGGTGCCGACAGAAATAGTCATACAAAGCGGAAGGTGAACATCGTGAATTAAAAAGGGCAAAACGGTCATTGTAGAAGAAAGGACGTATTACGAAAATATCTCGGCAGTTGTAAAGTTTTGATTAGCTTCAGATCGAGCAATAAAGGCCATGTGAGAAAGCGGACGCGAAAATATCAGTGCTAAGGCACCGAATCCCACCAAAGTTTTGAGGTTAAGCGTGCTCAGGTGGGAGCAATTTCAAGATGGGTGACCCCCTGTGAAGTAAACTAAAAGTTTTACAAATTGAGATATAAGGGACAAATGAGAAGCTAAGGGTGACCTAAGGGAAATCAGAGTATATGGAATGGCTAAAAGCTATACGGGGTCACATAAAACGAGGTAGGTTAGATGTTATAACCCGTATTTTGAGTAACGGGACAACTTGTGTGAATTATGAGAAGTTAGGGACAAGGCTATCCCGAGAGACTTTCGTTTGTTTTAAAGGCTTAAATTGTGTATGATTTTAATGTCTTGAAAATGCTAAAGAGACACTTGGAGGAACTTTCCATTTTTAGTAAGTGGGCTATTTTGGGAAAGTTGAAAATTCAAAAAAGAAAAAAGAGAAAAGAGGGCAAGGTGGCCGGCCACTTAGTAGTGGGCCATGTCCACATGGAGCATGTTGTGAAATTATAAAAGATGACTAAGTCATCTTCAACACTTAAGCATTTTCTAGAGAAATCAACAAACCAAAGAGAAGAGAAACAAGAGGGCCTATTCGGCCATAGCCAAGAAAAACAAGACCAAATTTCATCCATCAAAAAAAAAAATTCTTCAAGCAAACTTGCTAATTCAAGGGTGCTAAGTAACGTGGCGTTGTTGTTTCGGACAATAGTTCGCTCGTTTTCTCTAACGACCAACTTTGGTCAAGTGAAGAAGTGAAGAAGAAAGGTGAGTTTTAATCTTGTTTTCTTGTGTTATAGATGGTTTATATGTGTTGTTGTATGCTAAAATGGAAGAAATTCATGTTGGGAGGAAAGTTGAAGTGTGGCCGTGCATAGTGGGTTTGGCCATGTGTATGTGTGTTGTAGTATAAGTCATGTATTAATGTTAGTTAGCATGTTTTATTTGTTGTGGTGTGAATGAAAGAATGAAAATCATCCCTAGCGTGGCATGGGTGTTGGCCGAATGGCCTTCCTTTGTGTAGTCTAGAATGAACGAATTGTCGTTAGTATTTTCGTTGTCGTCGTTATGGAGTTTATAAGGAAAATGCGAGTTTGATGACTTAGAATGATGTTATGTTGGTTATAGGATGACTTGGGAAATTATGTGGATTTTATGTAATTTTTGCATTTGTGAATATTGCCTTGATAATGTGTGGATTAGTAGTGAAACTCATGAATTTGGAAGGAAAAGAATGTATTTAGTGTCGTTCTCGTTTGGAGACAATTTTGGGTAAGTTGGGATATTATGTAGCTTGGTTGGAAAATTGTATGATTTGCTTGGAATGTACCTTGAATTGATTATTGATGTTGTAATTGGTTGTTGGTTTGGTTGTTGTGGAAATTGGTCGAGTTGTAATCTCAAGTTGGTGTAATTACGGGGGAAGTGCCGCCGAAATTTCTCGTAGAATCTAATGTCCGTTTGGAATTGAATGCCTAAGTATGTATAGCTAATGTTAATGTGCTTTGCGTTATGTAGATCTTGAGTTGCCGAGGGTTGAGGCTTGGTTTGTATTACGATCGAAAGAGGTATGTAAGGCGTCGCTTTCTTTCCTTTGGCATGTCCTAGTGCTATTAGGCTATGACCCGCGTCTCGGGGTTATTCCGTTCTTAAATCCGAGCTTAGATACACACTTGTTTGATCCTAAAGATGTATTCTTTAGTGTGTTCAAGATAAAGTTCTTAAGTTTTCAAATAGATGAGTTTCAAAAGACTTATGAAAATTTTGACTACAAAGAGGTCCCGAACTTCGAACGTCCGTAACTTTTACATACGAGGTCGGAACGCCCCAAAACATAATATGTAAGTTCATAAGGCCTAACTCTCCCCTAACCCTCGTAGTCGGGCTCGGATGGGGGTCCGCACCGTCCGTGGGGCCCGCGGCCTTTCTATGCTACCTTATGGATTTTCGGAGAATTTAATATTATCTTCACTATGACTTTCACATATGGATTTCTTATTTACTTAATGAGTGTTGATTATGATTTTGATGCATATGGTTACTCACGACTCCGCTCGTGCTTATGGTTATTGCCTCGTTCACCGGATCCCGGGTCGGTTATGTTTCGTGCGCGTAATGATATATTCTGGTGTGATGCTGTGTTACGGTTCGCCGAGCTCCTCGCTAGAGAGTCGGGTCCCGTTTATATGTGGTGTTATGCTGTGTATGGTGTTATGGTTGGCTATGATGTGTTACGGGGATATGTCGGGTTACGGAGATATGAAACTTTCTGGTGTGATGTGGTATGGCGCCATCGACAAAGTGCGACCATCGTTCTAAGAGCCCTTGCATGATTTTAATTTTTGACACATATTTTGATATTTTGTTTATCATAATTATTTTTCCGTACTTTGTTAGTATATTTTCGTAATCTTTTTACATACTCGCACTATTTCGCATCGACCCCTTTCTTCGGGGGTTGCGTTTCACGCCCGCGGGCACCACGACCCCGCTTGAGGGTCCACCGCCTAGGCCATCTATTCTCGCTTTCGGGAGTGCTCCTTCTTCCGGAGCTCATATATTTTGGTATATATTTTCTTCGACGCATATGTATATTATTATTCGGGGGTACGACGGGCCCCCGTCCGTCATATGATTCTCGTTATTCCGTTAGAGGCCCGTGGACATGTATGTGGGTTATGGCTATGTTCGTACAAAGATATGTATATGTGATATGTTCCCGGGCGGTTCACCCGCGCGCCACCTGCCGGCTCGCTTTATATATGTGTATATGGATATGTTGGCCTTCCGTGTGGCCTTTGTTGGTATTTTCTCGCGCGTTGTGTTAATTTTTGGTTAGTAAGAAAAATAAGAGGAAACTCGCCCAAATTTTTCTAAATATTTGAGTTACTATTTTTGGGCTTTGGTACGTACGGGTGCCCAGACGGGCGCTAGTCGCCGCCACGGGGTTGGGTCGTGACAAAAGTGGTATCGCAGCGGTTCGTCCTCGGAACGTCCACAAACCGTGTCTCCAGAGTCTCGTTTATCGGTGTGTTGGCACCACATCTATAAACAAGAGGCTACAGACATTTAGGATATCGTTCTTTCTTTCGATCTTAGATCGTGCGATAGAGCGGTGTTATTAGGATGACTTCTTTTCTAACGATCCGTTATGTTTTCGCCGATGCCTCCGAGAAAGGCGACGCTTGCCCGTGGCGGCGCCCCACCGCAGAGAGACCGCCGGGCTCGGAGAGTTGCAGGGCCCATGCCGGGCCCGAGCCGTGAGATTGTGCCCTACGGTCGGCTAGTTCCCGCCACCCCATCACCGTTCGAGGAGCACGGAGCAGCAGCAGCTGCGGCACAGGAGGCGGCCCCCACCACCCGCCCCTTGGAGATTCGAGTGCCCGAGCCTCCAGCTCCTCAGCCTGGGGCGGAGGGACGGGGCTACGAGGGGACGTTGTTCGGGGCCTGTTGACGGACGGTAGCGGCGATGTGTCCGCAGAACGGGCGGGGGTCAGAGACGCATTATCCGGCGGACGTGGCGATGCCCGCAGGGCTCGATATTTCCCCGACCCGTAATCCGCCGAGTTCTTCGGGTCAAAGCCGAGGAGGACCCTCAAGAGTTTATTAGAGAGATGCGGCGCACGCCGTGACTTATCGGGGCCTCCGAGATCGAGTCGGTGGAGTTGGCGTCATATCGGTACCGTACGATATAGCCCAATTGGTTTGAGTCGCGGAGCCGGCCCAGGGGTGAGGGCGCGCCACCGGCCGTATGGGAGAGTTCACGGAGGCTTTTCTTGCCCATTTTCTACCCCCGTAGAGATCGACGAGCCAGGCACACACGCATTTATACACACAGCCGGCCGTGGCAGGAGCGTCCGAGAGTATAGCCTGGAGTTTGATTCCTTAGCCAGATATGCTCCTCACGTGGTGGCGGATATGGATGACAGGGTACACCAGTATATTATGGGGCTAGATGATTATTTGATTGACAGCTGTATGTCGATGGCTGCTCAGTCTGGCATGGACATTGCACGAGTACGTGTGCATACGCCTAGGCACGGAGGAGCGATTACTGCAGGGCGCCACCGACAGACTTATGATAGGCGCCAGCCCAAGAGAGCTAGGGTCGACCGGGTATTTCGGGGATTCTCGAGGCAGACATATTCCTCCCCCCGCCCAGACAGAGCACAGATCATTTCACGCGGTTCGGTGAGACCCCCCCGGATAGTACACCCCTCGTGCTCCACCAGGTGGGAGACTAGACCTCCATCCGGGAGAGACACCATCCTCGAGAGTGCTATCGGGGTGTGCTTGTTTTATTTGTGGCCGCGTGGCCACCTTACGAGAGATTGCCCGCGCGGGGTAGTGTGATATGGCGTGCCCACGGTGTTCGTGTGTGCCGGTTCATCTTCATCATCCGCGCGCGCGCCCGCGGGGCGAGGTATGCGCACCGGCAGTGCCGCGGGCAGGCCGTGGCGGAGCAGCCAATGGGGTCTAGCGATCCCTCGAACCGCATATATGTTTTAGCCACTGTCAGACTGTGGGAGGCGTTTCCAACGGGTTGCTGGTGTACATTATTGGTCTTCTCTCGAGCCGTATATGCATTGATTGATCCCGGTTCCACTTTATCATATATTTGTCCTCTTATTGTCGATAAAATTGGGATTAAATCGAACCAATAGAGCCATTTGAGGTAGCCACTCCGGTAGGGATTCTATTGTGGCCGTACAGTATATAAAGATTGTTCGATAATTATCTGTGATCGTTGTACAAAAGCAGATTTGATAGAGCTAGATATGATTGAATTTGATGTTATTATAGGTATGGACTAGTTGGCTTCGTGTTATGCTAATGTTGACTGTCAAAAGAAAATAGTCCGCTTCCAATTCCCAGGTGAATCGGTGATAGAGTGGGCTGGTAACAATACGCGTCGCCGAGGGGTAAGTTTATTTCATACCTCAAGGCAAGAAAAATGATCAGAAAAGGCTATATCTATCATCTGGTTCGCGTGCACGATCTAAAAGCAGAAGCACCTACCATTCAGTCCGTCCCAGTGGTTAATGAATTTCCTGATGTATTCCCAGACGAGCTTCCGTGTCTTCCTCCTCGAATGGGAGATAGAATTCACTATAGATCCGTCGCCGTACACCTGCCCATATCTATTCCTCCGTATAGAATGGCACCGGCAGAATTAAAAGAACTAAAAGAGCAGCTGAGAGATCTACTGGAGAAGGGCTTTATCCGACCCAGCACGTCACCCTGGGGAGCGCCGGTATTATTTGTGAGGAAGAAAGACAGATCGCTGCGGATGTGTATCGATTATCGGCAGCTCAATAAGGTAACTATAAAGAATAAATACCCCTCCCCAGGATTGACGATTTGTTTGATCACCATAGGAGCTAAATGTTTCTCCAAGACAGACTCGTGGTCGGGTTACCATCAGGTGCGAGTACGGGAGCGTATATTCCAAGACAAGCATTCGTGACCCGGGCACGGCATTATGAATTCAGAGTTATGTCATTCGGGCTGACGAATGCTCCAGCGGTATTCATGGATCTTATGAATCGGGTATTCAGTCCGTTCTTGGATATGTTCGTGATCGTATTTATTGATGACATTTTGGTTTATTCTCGGTCAGAAGACGAGCACGCGGATCATCCGAGAACAAATTGGGTACTTCGACATCGAAATTATATGCAAAATTTTCTAAACGTGAATTCCGGCTAACATCGGTGGCATTCTCGGGACATATTATCGGGGCTGATGGCATCCGGGTGGATACCCAGAAGATTGAGGCCGTGAAGAATTGGCCCCGGCCTACGACACCGACAGAGGTGCGTAGTTTCTTAGGATTGGATGGTTATTACCGAAGATTTGTAGAGAAATTTGCTTCCATTTCAGCGCCTTTAACAAGGCTAACTCAGGCGGAGCCAAATTCCAGTGGACGGATGCCTGCGAGCGGAGTTTCCAGTTGCTGAAGGAGAAATTGACTACAGCTCCGGTTTTGACACTTCCTGAAGGACCAGATGGGTATGTTATTTATTGTGACGCGTTCTCGTGTGTTGGATCGGGTTGTGTATTAATGCAAAGACGGCCGCGTCATCGCTATGCCTCCCGACAACTCAGAAAACATGAAAAGAATTATCCCACTCATGATTTGGAGCTCGCGGCGGTGATTCATGCCCTGAAGATGTGGAGACATTATTTATATGGCGTCCATGTTGATATCTACACAGATCATAAGAGTCTCCAATATATCTTTAAGCGTAAAGAGCTTAATTTGCGGCAAGCAGTGTAGTAGAGCCTGCCGAAGGATTATGATGTTGACATTCTATACCATCCGGGAAAAGCCAATGTTGTCGCAGATGCCCTCAGCCGTAAATCTATGGGCAGCTTGGCGGATGTTTCATCGGAAAAGAAAGAAATAGTTCGTGAAATTTATCAGCTGGCAAGCCTTGGAGTCCGTTTGGCCGAATCTGGAAATGCTGGGATTTCTGTTCGAGAAGTTGCTGAATCTTCTATTGTGGAAGAAATTAAGCGTCGCCAATATGAAGATCCTGTTCTGGTGCATTATAGAGACACAGCCCGTGAAAAAGAGAGGACTCCGTTCGAGGTTACATCGGAAGGGGTATTATTACATAGGGGCAGATTATCTGTACCTGGGGTTGCAGATCTACGGCGACAGGTTATGGGCGAGGCACACTATGCCCGCTATTCTGTCCACCCAGGAGCCACAAAAATGTACCACGATCTCAGATGCCTCTACTGGTGGGATGGCATGAAAAAGAATATTGCAGAATTCGTCGCTCAGTGTCCCAACGCCGCCACGAGGTCAAGATGAGCACGAAACCCGGTGGGCTACTACAGAAATGGAGATACCGACGCGGAAGTTGGGGAAATAATTAATACGAACTTCATCGCAAAGTTTGCCCCGCACCCACGGAGGTATGATTCCATCCGGGTTATCGTTGATTGGACCGACAAAATCAGCCCATTTCCTCCCGGCCAGACCACCTATTCACCGAGGATTATGCCGTACTATATATTAAGGAGATAGTGAGGCTTCACGGAGTCCCTACCTCTATTATTTCCTCACGCGAGGCACCCGGTTTACAGCAAATTTTTGGAGGTCATTTCAAGACGGATCGGGGACTCGGTAAATCTTAGTAATCGTTTTCCATCATCGTAGTGACGGACAGGCCGAGCGCACCATCCAGACACTCGAAGATATGTTGCGAGCCTGTGCCATTGACTTTAGTGGTAGCTGGGATGATCATTTGCCACTGGTTGAATTTGCCTATAATAATAGCTACCACTCCAGCATCCAGATGGCCCCGTACGAGGCCTTATATGGTAGAAAGTGCAGATCACCGATCGGCTGGTTTGACGTTGGCGAAACTAAATTAATTGGTCCAGATGTGATCCAGCAGGCGGTGGACAAAGTGAAATTGATCCGTGAAAGACTATTAGCTGCCCAGAGTCGACAAAAGTCATATGCAGATAATTGACTTCGGCCCTTGGAATTCCAGGTTGGTGAGTGGGTATTCCTGAAGCCTATGAAAGGTGTCATGAGATTTGGCAAGAAAGGGAAGCTCAGTCCCAGATATATCGGGCCTTATCAGATTATTCGGAAAATAGGCAAAGTTGCCTACGAATTGGATTTACCTGGATTTCGGGACCGATGCATCCGGTATTCCACGTTTCTATGCTTCGTAAATGCATTGGTGACCTTCCGTAATATTTCCCGCGGATGATGTCCAGGTCACGAGGAGTCGTCATACGAAGAGTAGCCTGTAGCTATTTTGGGTCGGCAGCTAAGAAGGTTGCGGAACAAAGATGTAGCCTCCGTTAGGTGCCGTGGCGAAATAACAACCCAGGAAGAAATGACTCCGGGTTCGAGGGAGCGTATGAAGAAGAAGTATCCTCATTTATTTCCTGGGTGCCCATAGTAATCTCAATTCCTTTATTCGGCTATATTGATTAATGAATTATATGTAATGACGATAAAAGAACTCCCGAATTGTTTACAAAGCCACAAGATTAATTTGACATTCGAGCCGAACGTCCTAAAGAGAGGAGGATGTTATAACCCGTATTTTGAGTAACGGGACAACTTTGTGAATTATGAGAAGTTAGGGACAAGGTCGTCACGACCTGTCACCCCGTGGGCACTCGCGATCGGCGCCCTATTTGGACACCCAAACGTACACTCTCATATCAAATCATCATAATATAGCTTGATTCAAATATCATATTCATCATTCATAGCGGAGACGGAAAATAACCGCCTTAGGCGGTCGCGCGTACAAAAGTATCATGCTCCAGTCGGAGAGGCGGCGTGAATATACATCGCCGAACATATATACACATATCCAAATACAAAGGCCATTATGGCCACCATAACGAACGGTACAGATCGCGCTAAGATGCAAATCATGAACAAACGAACACATACGTGACCCATGACCCACATATATGACTACAGCTCTTACAAACGGAATTAACATACGTAACAAATGACGGGACAAAGGCCCCCGCTCGTACCCAAATACAAATGTTTAAAATACATAGCAAAACATATATACTAAACGTGCTCCCGATCGGGCGGAGCACTCGTAATGCATAACGTGTGGCCCACACCGCAAATCACGAACCTTCTCGTACCGCGGCATGAAACGCAACAATAGTGGGGCCGCACGAAAGATGTACCGAGTATGTAAAGCATAAAGTGCGTAAATCCAAACCATAACCGAAATGAAAGGTACGAGAGAAGGAATACCTGATCAATATACATCAAACCCGTACCGGAGACATATGTACATAATGCAAATAGAAAATCACGCATAAGGCTCAGAACGTGGTCACCACTCCGACGCCGGGTGCCACAACACAAACATACCTGTATGTGCTCAAATCTCCGTACACCCCAAATACAACATATCGTA
>NW_026727011.1:0-35939 GCF_029784015.1 Lycium ferocissimum
GTCGGGGAGGGGTGGGAAGGTTTGCTATTCATGTGGTGCCGGCCATATTATGCGGATTCCCCCCGGGTGGTGGTAGAGGTAGGACCCCCTTGGGGTCGATGCGGATCTTCGTCTCATACCCTCCGGGGTTCCGGCGTCCCAGGTAGACGGGGAGAGCCCCCTTTCGCCTTTGAAAATTTTCCTCTGACGATAGCGAGGAAAGGTATAACGTATCAATGTTGATAGCGAAAGGTTTAAGTGCCCCAAATTACGATTTTAAAGGAAATCGAGGGAGGAAAAAATTTTGGGGGGGTTTTGGGTGAATGGGGAAAGTTTTGGCCCGAGTTAAAAAAGGGTGTGTTGGAAAATGGAAGAATTCCCCCAAAGATTGATTTAAAGTTAAAAAGTGAAAAAGGTTTGGGATGGAGTAAAGAGTGAGAGAAGAAAAGGCCCCCGGGCTTTCGATCCAAAGGCCCGATTTTAAAATTTGGGGGGAATTGGCGTAAAGGGGGGAAATGGTCACGCCCCAAACCCCGGGGGCCGGCTAGTCAAAGTTGGGCAACCATTCATCAAACCCGAATCACACAACCGGGTTTATGCACATATTAATATCAAACTGCCTCAAACACAACCATACACATACATAGAAGCCGCGAGAGCACAACGGCACAACGGCCCAAAAAATATACATGCGAGCCGACAAGGTACACGGCGAATAGGTTCGCCCAAAACATATAACATACGAACACGTACGTACGAGTAGGCACATAACCCACATATACGTCTACGATGCCTCTAAACAAACCAACGGAGATCATATAACGGGACGGCACCCCGCCGCACTCTCGAACACACACACATATGCAACGAACGAGTATATGCAAAGATATAGCTCTGGGATAAAGGGCACTCCTAACACGAGCGGGGAATAGGTCTCTAAACTCATGGATCGCCAAGCCCCGAGGCGTACGGCCACGCGGGCGTGAAAACGCGGCCCGAAGAAAGTGGGGTCAAGACGAAATATGTACCGAGTATACCAAAGAAAATACGATGAAATAAGATCCGAGTCACACTCGAAAACGATACCAAAAGTAAATGCATATTTTCAAAATGCCAAATGTTTATTTTCAAAATAGCAAGCATGCAAAGGGCAATGCAAAATATGGTCGCCACTTTGACATGGCGCCATAACACAAGATAACTGGAAAGTTAAGGTCAAATCTCCATAACCCCAACGTAACACATCATAAGCCATATCACAAAGATAACTCCATAAACGGAACCTGGCCCTGCATGGTGGTCTCGGAACCGTAACTCACAGCATAATCGGAATATATCATAGTGCGCGCGACAACATAACCGGCCGGGGAACCGGTGAAAGATGTACACGCGCGCGGCGAGTCGTGAGTAACCATATGCATAAAAACGTTATCATAAGTTCAAAAGTAAGTAAAGTGACCATACTTGGGAATCGGAAAATCGTCACCAAACTCTTTCAACGTCATCGAGAAAAGTACCAAGGAAGGTCGCGGGACCCACGGACGAGTGTCAACCGGGCAGACCGCCTATGGAAAACACTCATCACGCGTCCATACAACCTCCCCAACGATATGGCAATCAGAGCCGACCCTAGTCGAAAAGTTATGAGCGTTCGTAGTTTCAACATCGTTTAAGAATAAAACTTCTTTTGAAAACCAGAGTTTTATGCAACTTTAAAAATCAATTTTTCCAACAACATCAAAACCAATATTTTCTCACATCAACATACGAAGTACCCAAAAGACAAACGCGGAATCATGAACATGCTCGGATTTGTGAATGGAGATTTCCTCGAGGCTCGTATCGTAGCCTATATTCAACTAAGACATGCCAAAAGAAAGAAGAGTTAAGTTTTTACATACCTCGGCTCAGACACAACGCTAATCCAAATCAAACTTATATCTCGAATTCTCAAGATCTACATAACATCAATAAATACCAACGTCAACCAAGCATTTAGAAGTTCATTTCAACTAACACATAATCCTACGGAAATTTGGGCAGCACTTCCTTTATAAATGGACCAACCACGAGAATCTAACAAGCCAAATTCAACAACACCACAACACCAACAATCATTCCAACAATATCCATAATCAATTCAAACACATTCGAACATCATTAATCCTTCTCCACACATTCCAATTATGTTCACTACAACTACGTACATACAAATCAACATGTAATCAAACTAACGCACATTCAATTATTAATCCAAAACCATTCAAACAATATTCAAAAACTCTTTAAATAATTCATACAATATTTCCAACAATCCAACAAACACTAAATTGCACCGAAATGATCCCCAAACGAGAACCTCAACTCTAATACATTCCTTGATTTCAAATCATGATTTGCCTCTAACAATCCATACTCTAACCATGTCATTTCCATAAAAATAAAAATTACACTAAATGCACCAAATCTTCCGAATCAGCCCATAACACTTACAATACCAATTTGAATCATTAAACTCTTATTTCCAACATAGAATCCACATAACAACAACAACCAAAATTCCAAGAAAACTAATTCATTTCTTGACACCCATAAAGAGCCATATTCGGCCAACACACATACATACATACCTCATGATTTTCATTCATTTCAACACTCCACAATAACCAAACATGCCACATAAACTTAGTTCATCACTTAGACACCGACGTCATCCAGCGCACACGGCCAAACACCATAGCATGGCTCAACTTCATCATGCTATATCTCATGAATTTCATCCATATTAACATACAACAACACACATAAACCTTCCATAACTCATAAAACAAGATTAGAATTTACCTTTCTTCACAACTCCTCAACTTGTCCAAAGTTGGCCAAAGATGAAAACGAGTAATCCGACGCTTGAAAACGACAACTCCACGTTATCAAGCACCCTCAATTAGTAGATTTGCTTAGGAGAAATAATTTTGGGATGGCTTAATCTTGGTCTTGAAATTGGAAGCTATGGCCGAATGGTTGGGGGTTTTGCTCTCCAAGTTTCTTGATTTTTCCTAAGTCTTGAGATGATGAATAAATGGTCCACTTTGTTATCACTTATATTTCATATAATAGCCAACCATGTGGCCATGGCCCACTCAAAGGTGGCCGGCCACATGGCCATGTTTTACTCCCACTTTTTCTTTCAATAATTGGACTTCCAAATATTCCATCTTTGGTCCCAATTTTTCTTAAATGTTCCATGTCAATAAAATCATACACACTTAGGTCTTACAACACATCGAAGGTCAAACGTCTCGACTTCGCGTCCGGAACGGTCTTAACCCTAACTTATCCTAGTTAACGAATCGTCTCGACGTTCTAAATACGGGATATAACAATCAGCCCATTGGACCGGATCTACGACCACATATACGGTCCCGTATAAATAGTACGGACCGTATGTGGAACCGTATGATTGGTCTGCCAACCGGCTTTTGTATTTTTAATATAAGGGACCTCTCCTTCTTTTTAGTTCATTTCATCTTTCATCTCCATGACTCAGAAGTCTCTAGAATGCTCCAAACACTTCCACCATAAAATCCAAGGTGAATTGATGAGCAACAACACAATATTCATGCAACCAAGTGGATGAAACCCACGCTAGAAGTCATCTCTCTCAAGAAATTCCCAAAGGATAGAAGCTAGGGTTTTGTTGTTGGAGGTATTCTTACTCAGAGCTTATTCACCATCACCTAAGGTATGTTTCATGACTTTTATATGTTGTTTAGGGTGTTGGAAAGCTAAGATGCTTAGATTGTACAAAAACATGGAAAATGGGTTCTTATGAAGATGAATAGTGTCACTATTGAATAGTGGTTAGATGGAAATCATGAGTGTTGATATGATTATGAATATGTTATAAATGATGTGTAGATCATGAAATGAGTGTGAAGTACGCAAAATTATGATGATGGGCCAAAAGCCATAAATGTGAGTAATTGGAGGAAATTGGTGGATTTTGCTAAATGTATAAGAACGATGAATGTTGGGTTCTATATTGTAATTATTGTTGTGAATGTTGGGAGCTGAAATAGAGCAAGGAAAACGTAGTAGAAACAAAGGAGATGCTGCCCAATTTTCCTTAGGAATAGAGGTCCGTTCTTATAAATTCGTAACTAACGACGACATGAATTCTCTTGAAGGTATGTGTAAGCGCATTAAAGGAAAGAACGAGCAAGCAATAAGGATAGTAAACGTCAAAGGTATGTAAGGCCGTCCCTTTTCTTTCAAGGCATGATCCTTAGGCTATAGCTTCGTAAATATTTCTATGTCTCTCTCGTTTTCATAAGTTAAATGCTTACGTCTCCAAGGCATAAATTCTATTCTAATAATCCATAGTTGTTTTCCCAAATTGCCATGTTCTTCAAACCAAAGATGTACGATTTTGTGAGCCTTCATGATAACGAAAATGAGCATGTTTTACGATAGAAATGGTAAAGCCAAAGTTGAGGATATATTCTATAATGATGAAGGTTATGATGATTTTTATGGCCAACGATCTCAAGTTATGAGCTTAATGTTTTTACGAGAATGATTTTATGCTCAAAGGCTCAAGAGTTCATGATTTCAATGACGACATAAGAATGTCAAGCTATCTATCAACCCTTTTTATTTCATTCATGAATCGACAAGGTTTTCTCAAAAATCCCAAAGACATACGGATGGACTTCTTACAAGATTATAGCCCTGTTTTACCTTCCCTTAAAAGAGTTATCGTTCATATTTGTAGCGTTCATTGATAGTCCTTACTATGATTGTTCCTTCAAGGTGAGGCGTGATGACCATGATGAATCCATAACCTAGTCGGGGGCTACGACCTTACGTCCCTCCGATAGAACTATAGCTTTTCCTTGAGCTCTTGTGCATGCTATGTAAATTATGTATGTATATGAGATGAAAAATGTTTTCACGGGAAATGGGGAAAGGTGAGGCGCTATAGACGCATAGCTACGATCGGTGGCATATCATGTTATGTTTTCATATCCGGACGCGGGATACCGGACGCGGGCTAGATGGGTGATGGATCGGGCCGTACGTTCCGCGGCATAGTTTTTATATGTATATATATATGATGACGGATGGATCGGGCTACGTTCCGTAGCAATATATAATATGATGTTTATGAGTATGCATGCATGAATCCGCCTCAAGAGGCAAGCGATGCTTTGGTTATTCGTTGTGTTATGTTATTCCCTTATCACCTCTTATTTTATTGATGTATGCCTTACATACTCGGTACATTATTCGTGCGACGTCCTTTCTTTCAGCCAGCGTGTTCATGCCCGGAGTGAACGGGGAGGCGGTCCGGCTCGGTAGAAGCCACCGGCGGTCCCCAGGAGCACTCCATCTTCCGAGGTGCTATTTGGTTGATCCCTTTTGTGTATATTGTATATGTCATCCGGTGAGAGGCTCGTAGGTACTAGACGTGGGTTGTGGTTCCATGATGTAGACGGTGTGTGTATGTTTATAAGTATCTCGAAACGGTTTTTGTATTACGGCATAATGTTTCTAGCGAAAAGCAAATTCTCTATTTAAGGTATTCAGATAAAGACGAATGTTTGTCAATTGAGTTAAGAAAGTGTTAGTGCGAGCGGTGCTCGGTGGTTAGCCCCGGGTGCCCGTCGCGGCCCCTAGACGGGTCGTGACAGAAGTGGTATCAGAGCAGTTTGTCCTAGGAAGTGTCTACGAGCCGTGTCTAGTAGAGTCTTGTTTATCGGTGTGTTGTGCACCACATCCATAAACAGGAGGGCCGCCGGCATTTAGGATATATGACCATGCTTCTTCTTAATAGATCGTGCGATAGAGGCCGTGTTATAAGATTAATCCCTTCCTAATGGTGCGTTATAATTTCAAAGAAAGCCGATGAAAGGAAGATCTACGGGGGCCCCGGAAGGGCAAGGGGTGGTTGAAGAAAGGCTTGATCGAGGGCCGTCTACGGGTATAGAGGAAGGTGAACTCCAGATAAGACCCCCACCTCGATGTTCCCATACCCCGTCCGTGTTTGAGGATCGAGAGGGGAGCATCGATCTTAGCTCCCGAGGACTCCGCGTTTTCCCTTCACCGGATGGCCGGTTCAAGAGATGATACGGGCTATCCTTTTATTGACTCGGTTGGTAGCCGCTCGGGCTGCTCGCCGGCAAGATGGGGGTCACGATAACGGGGGCTGGAGAAAGGAGTTAATGCTTCATGGTCGGATCGGGGATCGGGGGTATTCCTCCGCGGTTTCTGAACCCGCATTTGATGGACCTACATACTCAAGGTCACCCCGGGATCTCAAAGCTTCCGATTCTCGGATACGAGTGGTTCTAGTCGAAGAGATCATCGCACCGCGATGTACTCGGTGTCGCAGTTACATGGGGGACCAGGTGTCGTCGGGGCTCGGATGTTTGTTATGCCCGTGCTCGGCCGGAGCCATGTAAAGCGCCATTGCCCTTCACTACGTGGTAAAGGTAAAGTTCGGATTACAGAAGTGGTAGCTGACTCTTCATCACCGACACGCCCTCCGAGACCAAGGTCACAGATGCTAGTAAGTAGTGCTAGAGATCGAAGGACGCCTAGCCCCAGTGGATCCCAGCATCATATCCATGCACTCACCGAACAACAGGATTATGAGTCTCCGGATATGGCTCCGGTATATTGTTAGCACCCTTGTATGATTAATGTGAATGCATGTGTGTTAATAATCCATATAGTAAATGTAATGCGCACGACAAAAGAATAGTAGACCGAGTATACTGTTTCGAGGTCGCCCTATATTATAAGAAGGCTTGCGAACGAGATCATCCAGTGTCACCCCATAGAGTAAATTCTGATCTGGGTATAATGAGCACGTGATAAGAATTGTGATGTTAAGGATAGCAAGGAGATGCCTAAGGGTGGGCCAAGCTCTATACACGAATACGAGGATGAAACCAAAGATAGCGAACTAGGGGAGCGATGGATGAGAAAGCTTGGAGAACCTTGTTAGAGAGAGTTTAGCGGAGAGATTCCTCAACGACCGTGATAATAGCCAACACACAAGAAGGAATCGGAGGAAAGTGATATAGTAAAGTAGTAGTGGCCGTGATTGGTGCGATTAAGAGGATGAATGAGACCGTTAGTTAGGCGTAAAGGACCAATACGACCGTAAAGACAAGCAACGACAGCAGTGCGATTAGTAGGAGGAGGATCAACACGATAGAAGTGATACGGAATGATCAGGAGGAACGAAACCAGTTTTAGGAAGCAAGGGACGGGTTAATACAGGTGGTATATCCTAAGGAGCAAAAGCGGTGCCAAGTTAAGAATATGGTTTCTCATACAAAGAGTCAAGGATCGATTACAAGGTGGGAGGAAATAATATAAGTCGAGCGAGGGAAGGAGCAAGAGCGAGATATATGGCAAGGAGGAAATGTATGAACTACGGGCGTCTAAAGAATAGTGGTATGGTGGTTAAGGGAGAATATGTTTCTCACGAATGTCCTATCTTAGAGTTAGAAGGAGGAAGTAAATGGAGTAAAGAGTTGAAGAGGAAAAGATGATCATGAGTTATGGATTTGCGGTACGACAATGAAGCGATGGAGTAGAGTTATAATCAATAACGATAGTGGTACGATGCGGTTATGAAATCGGTGCCAAGCGTAAATAAGAGTAAAAGAGAAGGGGGCATGGGTAACTAGACCTACTACAAAGTAAGCATCCCTACGGGACAGGAAGTTGTTAATTGGAGCGAATAGAGAGGATGCCAATGTGAAGGTTGAAATTATGAACCTTACGGGAAGTGTATTGGCTAAAGGAGGTAGAGTAATGTGGCATCCAAAAGCAAGAAGAAGGCGAAGAAGGAGAGCCGTGACTCGGCAAATGGTAAAACGCCGATGACAGGTGGAAGTGGATCCACAGTTCCCCGGGGAGTATACTATCCCTTCCTACCTCTAAGTTACAAATCCTAGATGAAATTTTAGGGCAATATGGGGCCGATTGGTGAAACTTTATGTCCCCGAGGTCCCAGTGGCGCAAAATGAGGGATAAGATTGCAAAACTCGATTGGTGCGACGTGATGGAAGAAGAGTTGGAATGCTTTTTAGGAGTATTATTCAAACGGGTGATAGTAGTCACGGGAGGAAGGCATGCTATTTTGAGACACGAGTGAATTATGAGATTAACGGGGATTTTATCGTGGGATTACCTCATTCCGAGGCAAGGACATTAGCGAAAAATTCATTGCGAAGGGTATTGACATCTATACATGAATGTGACCATAGATATGATATGCGAATGAGTATGTTTAGAATGCGAGTATGGATATAGAAGTATATATATAGGTAAATGTGTATGAACGTGCGTTGCACAAAGGTTATGTAACTTGTAGGTATCACGCATCGTGATGAAGTCGAAAAAGGAACTAGATGAGGAGTAAGAGGTAAGATAGGGGCAATGGGGTTATAATACTCCGGCGAGGGGAAGTCATATGATAAACTAAGTTAGAACGTTGAGCGGGGACTATTGTTATGCGGATAGGACAATCACTTAGAATACGACATCGTATATGCTATACACTTACTACAATAGCTCCGGGATATGGTAAATGGCGAAAGCGATAAGGTCGCGGGATGAAGAGTAAGCGTAGTCTGTGATAAGAGGGTCTTACGGGATTGTGTGCAAGGGGCAAAGTAGACCATGAACTAGACCTACCCTCCATAACTCGATACTTCCGAAATATGTTAGATACCCTAATAGAATCATGTCAATAAATGGTGCTCAAGCGACGGAGAAAAGAATTTATAAAAAAGGTACCCATTACCACATTAGATGGGCAAGTGCAAAGACTTTGAAATAAGGGAATAGTTGAGTCAAGGTTGGTAGTAAAACAATAACCGGGAAGAAACACATTCGAGAGCAGAAGGGAATATGAAGGCTAAATACCCGCACTTAGTCAAGTCTCCGGGAGAAGTTCATGATGATACGATGATCTTAAGGTACGTATGCTTACTTTTGCTCTTTGGGTCGTGTGTACATAGACATGTTGGTACTTGTGTTATAGCCCTGTGTGATAGTGGTATTGTGAGTTGTTGTGACAGTTGGTAGTGCCGTATTACAAGGGAAACTGCGGCGAAATTTTCTAGAATTCGAGTATTTTAACATTCGAGGACGAGTGTTCCAAAAGGAAGAATGTTACGCCTTAGAAAATTTTTCGTACATGTACAGTGAGTAGGCGAGAGAAGGTCATAACGTATGCAATGTTGATCGAGCAAGAAAGGATGTAAGTGGCCCTAATTACGAGTTTCAAGGAAATGCGAGGTGAGGAAAGAAAGTTATTAAGGGAGAGAGTCGGCGGGGTGTATATCGGGCAAGAATTTTGAGCAACGAGTTAACGAGGGCGTAAGGATGCCTTGAGAAGTGGGAAGATGTCCCTAAGATTGATATTGAAGTGTCAAACAAGTGCCAAGAAGGTTCCATAAGGATCGGAGATCAAACGAGTCGACGAGAACGAAAACGGAACCACTGGCATTATACAGTCCAACCTACGGACCGTATAATTTATACTGGTCGTAGAATTGGCCGTATAATTGCCGGTCAGAGAGACATCGGCCATCTTGGACCGGATCTACGGCCACATATACGGTCCGTATAAATAGTACGGACCGTATGTGGAACCGTATGATTGGTCTTGGCCAGCTTGTATTTTTAATATAGGGACCTCTCCTTCTTTTTAGTTCATTTCATCTTTCATCTCCATGACTCAAGAAGTTCTAGAATGCTCCAAACACTTCCACCATAAAAATCCAAGGAGAATTGATGAGCAACAACACAATATTCATGCAACCAAGTGGATGAAACCCACCTAGAAGTCATCTCTCTCAAGAAATCCCCAAAGGATAGAAGCTAGGGTGGTTTTGTTGTTGGAGGAGTATTCTTACTCAAGGCTTGTTCACCATCACCTAAGGTATGTTTCATGACTTTTATATGTTGTTTAGGGTGTTGGAAAGCTAAGATGCTTAGATTGTACAAAAACATGGAAAATGGGTTCTTATGAAGATGAATAGTGTCACTATTGAATAGTGGTTAGATGGAAATCATGAGTGTTGATATGATTATGAATATGTTATAAATGATGTGTAGATCATGAAATGAGTGTGAAGTACGCAAAATTATGATGATGGGCCAAAAGCCATAAATGTGAGTAATTGGAGAAATTGGTGGATTTTGCTAAATGTATAAGAACGATTAATGTTGGGTTCTATATTGTAATTATTGTTGTGAATGTTGGGAGCTGAAATAGCAAGGAAAAACGTAGTAGAAACAAAGGAGATGCTGCCCAATTTTCCTTAGGAATAGAGGTCCGTTCTTATAAATTCGTAACTAACGACGACATGAATTTCTTCAAGGTATGTGTAAGCGCATTAAAGGAAAGAACGAGCAAGCAATAAGGATAGTAAACGTCAAAGGTATGTAAGGCCGTCCCTTTTCTTTCAAGGCATGATCCTTAGGCTATAGCTTCGTAAATATTTCTATGTCTCTCTCGTTTTCATAAGTTAAATGCTTACGTCTCCAAGGCATAAATTCCTATTCTAATAATCCATAGTTGTTTTCCCAAATTGCCATGTTCTTCAAACCAAAGATGTCGATTTTGTCCAGAGCCTTCATGATAAGTAAATGAGCATGTTTTACGATAGAAATGGTAAAGCCAAAGTTGAGGATATATTCTATAATGATGAAGGTTATGATGATTTTTATGGCCAACAGTCTCAAGTTATGAGCTTAATGTTTTTACGAGAATGATTTTATGCTCAAAGGCTCCGGGTTCATGATTTCAATGACGACATAAGAATGTCAAGCTATCTATCAACCCTTTTATTTCATTCATGGATAATGACAAGGTTTTCTCAAAAATCCCAAAGACATACGGATGGACTTACAAGATTATAGCCTGTTTTACCTTCCCTTAAAAGAGTTATCGTTCATATTTGTAGCGTTCATCGATAGTCCCACCTTACTATGATTGTTCCTTCAAGGTGAGGCGTGATGACCATGATGAATCCATAACCTAGTCGGGGGGCTACAAATCGTTACATCCGCATTTTTTTTGCGTATTCGGAAGTTTGGAAGTAACCTTGACTTACAAGGAATAAGGTTATGTTTGGATTTTTCTTGATGTTGGTATGCCGGTTATGGAAGTTTGAATGTGGAAACACTAGAGAAGGCCTAAGGGCAATTTGGAATGTTGGGAATTTTTTCGGGAATTACAAAATGAGATTTTAGCCATTTGGGCTCAAAGGAATAAAATGAAAATTTGGGCCCAATTTGGAAGGGTGGGTCGCCAACTCTAGGCCCAAACCCATGTCTTAATTAATTTCCCATGTGCTTATTAATTATAAAATGATCCTTAGCCTTAGAAGTTTCAAGAAAAATCAAAAGAAATCAAGAAAAAAGGAGAAAAGGCCAATCGGCCGTGAGGAGAAGAGAGAAAAGAAAGAAGAGAAAATTTTTGGAGCTTGATTGTTGATGCAAAAACTTGGTCCTTCTTGGATTCATACTAAGTTCAAGGTTCTCTCCAAGTTGGTATAACTTTTAAGGCAAGGAAGTGTTTCCTTTGGCAAGTGGAAGATTGAAAAAGGTATGAATTCTATCCCTTTATGCTATGGAATGAGTATGTATGTTAGAATGATTAGGAATTAGATGAAAATTATGGGAGTATGGTGCATGGGTCATGTGCATGTGTGGAACCATGCATGGCCGTGAGTCATGATATGGAGAAAGAACAAGAATTTCATGTTTTCTTTTCATGTTATAGAAAATTTGTAAGTGTTGTGATGAATGAAATTGAATGAAAATCATGGGATTAGAGGTGTTGTGTGAGCCGTGTGTATGTGTGTGTATATATGTGGCCGTGGGGTGCTACATATGTAAGGGTGAATTGGTTGAATTTATTTGGTATGTTAATTATGTTGTTATGGCCTTGTGAAGTGAATAGAAGATTAATGGTTTTGTTGGAAGTTGGAAGTTTTGAACGAATTATGGTTTCGGTGGAATTTTTGTATAATTTGTGAAATAATGTGAAATGTTCTGGAATTGTATTTGAATGGTCTTGAATGAGTAAACGAGTATGAAAATATTGATATTAGTTTGAAAATGTGAAGTTAGTTTGGAAGTTGTTGCTTTATGAAGAAAGAAGACTAACTATGTTAGTAAGCGATTCTAGTTGATTATCGTTAAGTTGGTGTTGTTGTTGGCTTGTTGTTGGTTATTTTCGAGCCGAGTTAATTCTAGGTGTCATATTTATAGGAGGCGCTCACGTGAATTTCGTACAAGTACTAACTAAAGTTGAAATGTTAGCTTGCATGAATAGAATCGGTAAAGATGACCATTTGCGCTTTTTGGGCTAAACGGGAATCAAGATTGGGCGAGCGTAAGGCATAACAAAGGTATGTAAAGTCTTTCCTTTCTATTCTTTGGCATGTTCTAAACATAATAGGCTTGGAAGCGAGTCTTAACTACGATCCTACTTTAGGGAATCTCGAGATTGAAATTCGCTCCATTTCATTCAAGCAAGATTGCACTAGTTTCCTTACAAATTGTCGTCAAAGTGATCCGTATGTACGCAACCTTCGCGAATAGACTCGAATTGTCTCAAAACTCTTATGAATGACTCTATAAAGTCTATGATCCATGACGTATGCCCGCCGCCTCAATTTGACCCGAGGTGGGCCCACAGAATCCGAGACCTCTTACTATGGCCTTGTTTGACTAGTTCCTACTTAGTTTTTAAAAGAAATTTCTGATAAATGCTCCGTTTGTCAAATGATAAGTGTTATGATTCCTAAAGTATGATTTGATATGACAATCGTGCCATCCCCAAAGAGAACATACGTGTGTACTACGTCTGACGTTCGACTTCTTCGAAACGATTCGTCACTTGAATCATTCTGTTTGAGAAACATGAACATTCTGATTATTCCATTGAATCCTGGGATATATGTTTGTTACGAACGAACACTCTCGAAAGTGCTATTTGGACATAATCCGTCGCGACGTTCGAAAGGTACGTGTTATGATTTATTATTTGATTTGATTATTGAGTCCGTCTTATCTCGTATGTTGTTTCGCACCACCGTTCGGCAAGTGATGATTTGTCTATTCACCGAGCCCGGCCAGGACATGTTCTCGTGCGCACTTCTCTCGCATTATTCACCGAGTCCCACGTACTCGCGGGCACGGGACACGTTACCGTTTATGATTATGATATGATGATACGGGGATGGTGGCCTGATGGCATATGATTATTATTCACCGAGACCCGCGGTAGAGGGCCGGACACGTTATGTATACATGATATACGATTCTCCGACATGCATGATTCCTTATTACCGAGTCCCTAATAACAGTGGCCGGGACACGTTATCTATACATATGCTATATGATTTTGTTATGCATGATCTCACCCAACAGTCCCTATCGAGGGCCGGGACACGACATATGTTCATACGATGTTACATGATCTCGGTATGCATCACTTACCTTTTGGCACTATGTTTTTCGAGGTCTCCGGACAAGGTATTGGTTTGTACGACTCGACTATAGCTTCGTCCTGCTCCATGTCCGTACTCCTATTCTCAATCGTGATTATACGTATTACTTTTCCGCTTTGCATACTCGGTACACTTTCCGTACCGACCCCCGTTTTTCGGGGTCGCGCCATATGCCCGCAGTACGTACACGCCGCGCGTGGTACGCCGCGCTTAGGACATCGGTTTGTTGTCCGAAGAGCTCCCTTTGATTGTGAGTCGATACTTTTCGTATATATCTTCCGTTGTTTGTCTACTTTGTACATATGGTCATTTGGGCACGGCGGGGCCCGTCCCCGTCTTCCCGATTCTCGTTTCGTATGTTAGAGGCCCCGTAGACTCTGTCTCCGTGGGGTTTGCGGGCTGTCACCGGTCGTGCACGTATGCTCGAGCTCGCGACTCGTTCGCGCGGTAGCCCCACCCGCTCTCGTATGTGTTTCGCATGTATACGCATACGTATGTTTGTGCGAAGTATCATATATCCGTATGAATTTACGTATGTTTAAATGGAATTAGCCGGTTGGTACGCCTCAGTCCGATGTGTAGGTACGGTGGGTGCCTGAAGAACAGACACAAACACTACCACCTGGCCGGGTCGTGACAACGACCTTACGTCCCTCCGATAGAACTATAGTTTTTCCTTGAGGTCTTGTGCATGCTATGTAAATTATGTATGTATATGAGATGAAAAATGTTTTCACGGGAAATGGGGAAAGGTGAGGCGCTATAGACGCATAGCTACCTAATCAGCTGGCATATCATGTTATGTTTTCATATCCCGGACGCGGGATACCCGGACGCGGGCTAGATGGGTGATGATCGGGCCGTACGTTTCGCGCATAGTTTTTATATGTATATATATATGATGACAGATGGATCTACACGTTCCGTAGCAATATATAATATGATGTTTATGAGTATGCATGCATGAATCCGCCAAGAGGCAAGCAAGATCGGTTATTCATCGTGTTATGTTATTCCCTTATCACTCTCTTATTTTATCGATGTATGCCTTACATACTCGGCACATTATTCGTACCGACGTCTTTTCTTTGGACGCCGTGTTCATGCCCACAGTAGACAGTGAGGCGGTCCAAATTTCTATAGGTTACCTACTGGAGGAGCACTCCATCTTCCGAGGTGCTATTTGGTTGATCCTTTGTGTATATTGTATATGTCATCCAAGCAGGCTCGTAGGTACTAGACGTGGGTTGTGGTTCCATGATGTAGACAAGGTGTATGTTTATAAGTATTCTGAAATGTTTTTGTATTACAAAGATAATGTTTCTAGCGAAAAGCAAATTCTCTATTTAAGGTATTCGATAAAGACGAAGGTTTGTCAATTGAGTTAAGAAAGTGTTAGTGCAGCTATGTTGCGGTTAGCCCCGGTGCTCGGCCGCGCCCTAGACGGGTCGTGACACCTGCGCTCTGGGCCTCAAGACCGTATTTATGCTAACGCTAAGATCTTGAGTCTTCTCCGACGTTGTCAGCTGTATATTATCGGTATTTTCTCATGATGTATATGCTTTGATAGATCCGGATCCACATTGTCATATGTTACTCCGTATATCAAGGGTCGGTTTAGAGTCAAAACCGAGTCGATCAAACCTTTTGAGGTGTCTACACCCATTGGGTGAATCAAATAATAACTAGCCGAGTATTTAGAAATTGTGTAATTGTGATTTGTGATTTTCATACTATGATTGACTTGCATGAGTTAAAAATGGTGGATTTTGATGTTATTATAGGCATGGATTCGTTGGCTTCTTGCTACGCCAATGTTGATTGTAGAACGAAAATGATTCGTTTCCAATTTCTGGGAGAACCAGTTTTAGAATGGAAAGAAAATAAAGGTAGGTTTATTTCCTATCTCAAGGCAAGGAAAATGATCACAAAAGGTTGCATTTATCATCTAGTGCGGGTTCAAGATGTAGAGCTGAACCGCGTACTCTTCCCGCCCGCTTCGTAGGAATGAATTTCCGGAAGAGCTGTGCCCCTCCCGAGCGGGAGATTGATTTTGCTATTGATGTTGCCGTACACCAAGCCTATATCTATTCCTCCTTATAGAATGGCTCCCGCAATCTGAAAGAGTCAAGGAGCAATTGAAAACTTGCTCGAGAAAGACTTTATTCAAACCTAGTTCATCCCTGTGGGGAGCACCCGTATTGTTTGTTCAAAAGAAAGATGGTTCCTTGAGAATGTACATTGACTATCGACAACTGAATAAGGTGATGATTAAGAACAAATATCCTCTTCCGAGGATTAATGACTTAGTTGATCAATTACAAGGTGCCAAATGGTTTTCAAAGATAGATTTGAGATCCGGTATCATCAGTGAGAGTTGGGAGAAAGATATCCCTATGACAAATTTTCAACAAGTTATGGCCATTTTAAATTCCGGGTGATGTCATTTGGGCCAACTAATGCACCAAAAGATTTATGGATTTGATGAATGATGTGTTCAGGACCTTCCTAGATTCGTTTGTGATTGTATTCATCTATGATATTTTGGTATATTCAAGATCCGACAGAATACGCATCATTTGCGAATCGGTTCCTTAGAGTTCTTCGAACTCGAGAGCCGTTTGCAAAATTTCTAAGTGTGTGTTCGTTCGAACTCATGGACATTTCGGGGGCACATTGTTTCGCCGATGGTATTCCGGGTAGATAGCCAAATGATTGAGGTCATGGAAGATTTGGCCAAGGCCCACAACTTTACGGAGGTTCATAGCTTCGGGCTTAGCAGATATTACAGAGATTTGTTGAAGGTTTCTCTTCTATTTCGCACACGCACAAAGCCGACCCGGTAAATCCGCTAAGTTTCAATGGGACGATTCCGTGAATGTAGTTTCCAAGAGCTAAAAGATAGATTGACTTCTCGCACTAAGCTCCCGACACTTCCAGAGGGATTGGAAGGTTATGTTGTCTATTGCGATGCTTCGGTGCGTTCCGGCATTTTTGCACATTTGGAAATCTCGAACATAATTTTGGTTTGTAAGAAATAAGGCCAAATTTGGATTTTTCTTAGTAAGTGTATGCCGGTTTTGGAAATTTGAACGTGAAAACACCGGAGAAGGCCTAAGGGCAAAATTGGAATTTTGGAAATTTATTTCGGAAATTACAAAATATGATTCTTGAGGAATTGGGCCAAGAAGACAATAAGTAAATGAGGCCCAAACATTTGAAGGGGTGGCCGGCTATAAGCCAAGGCCCAACCCAAGTATAATTAATTTTTGCATGTGCAAATTAATTATAAGAATGATCTTTAGCCATAGAATGTTCAAGAAAACAAAAGAAAAACCAAGAAAAAAGGAGAAGAGAGAATCGGCCAAGAGAGAAAAAGAAAGAAAAAGAAGAGAAAAAAATTCTTGGAGCTTGGATGTCAATTCAAAAACTTGGTTCTTCTTGAATTCTTACTAAGTTCATGGTGCTCTACAAGTTGGTATAACTTTCAAGACAAGGAAGTGTTTCCTTTGGCAAGAAGAATTTGTTGGAAAAAGGTAAGATTTCTATGTTCTTGAATTATGAAATGAATTTGTATGTTATAATCATTGGAATTGGGTGAAGATCATGGAATTGTGTTTGTATGTGTGTGTGCCGTGTGGTGTGTGTGAATATATAGCCGTGTGTATGTGTATGGTGTATGACTATGGTAGGTTGGATTTTGTGTTGTATTCTAGTTATGGTTAGGATGGAATTCATGTTGGAAATGAAAATCGAATGAATTGATGGAAGTTGGAAATGATGGAATGTAGCCGTGTGGTGCTTGGTATGAAATGAAAGTTAATTAAATTATTTAGTAGGTCAATTGTGTTGTTGAAGTCTTATGATAAAGATGGAAGAATAATGGTTTAAGTTAACTTGAAGAATTGGTTGTTAAGTTGTTGTCGGAAAGTATGCGATTTTGTATAGTTTATGTAATCATGAGAATGATGTTGTAAGATGCAAATTATGATAGTTGCTAATGGAATTGGAAGTTAAAAGTATGCCATGGAAGTTTATGTTGAAGTTGGAGGTTTTGAATGGATTATGAATTTGGTGGACAATTTGTATATTTTGTATATCATGTGAATATTTCGTAAAATGATATGGAATGTTTCCGAAATGATCTTGTTGGGTTGATGAATATGAAAATATCAATGTTGGATTGAAAGTGTGAAGTTAGAATTTAAATTATTGCGTTATGTTAGAAAAATGGCCAATTGTGCCATATTGCATACTTTGGTAATACTTGTTGTTGCTGTTGGTTTGTTGGTGTGGTTGTTGGTTATTCTGAGCCGAGCTAAGTCTCGGGGATGTCATATTTATAGGGGAAGTGCTGCCGAAATTTCGGTAGCCAAGTATAACCCCAAGATTGAAATATTAGTTTGCATGAATAGTAACTGGTAAGGATGACCATTTGCGCTTTTGGACGAAACGGAACTGAGATTTGAGGAGCGTAAGGCGCAATCCAGGTATGTAAAGCCTTGCCCTTCCTTCTTTGGCATGTTCTGAGTATGCTAAGCTTGAAAACGAGCCTCAATCACATTTCTGCTTCTCACACTTCGAGATTGAAAATCGCATAAAACCATTCAGTAAGATTGAATTGTCACTTTACCTTTTGTCGCCAAAGTTGCCTATATGTGCCTAACTTCCATAAATGGAGTCGAAACACTTTAAGATGATTATGGACGACTCCCTAAGGCTTATTATCCGTAATTTACGTACTTTATTATGGTTGGGTCCGAGGTGGGCCCACAATACCCTGATACTCCCGTAGGGTTCAAATCGATCCGTTTTCGTCCGATTTTCATAAGTAACTCTTAATTATGTTCTGTCCGCTACCTAGTAAGTATTATGACTGTCTTCCTGAATCTGAATATTATTCCGATCTCTGGAACGATTCTGGATACTCTGTTCTGATATGATCCGTCTATTCTGATCTGACTTATCTTCTGAACTACTTCAGTTTGGTTACGTCTGTATGTCGGTCTGTATGTGTATGGTTTCTCATGGATCTGTTCGTGGATGTCTCAATGCTTCCTTCACTGCGCCCGGGCCAGGTTCTGTGATTCGTGCACCTCACTGCATTGTTCACCGCGTCCCTCGGATTGTGCGGGCCGGGTTCTGCAGTATCCGATATGACCCGACGATGGTCCGATTATGTGATATTACGGGGATGGCGGCCAGATGGCATTTGATCCGATTCTCGTTCGTCCACCGCGTCCCGTACTACGAGGGCCGGGTTCGTTACCGCGTCCCTTATTAAAGGGCCGGGATCCGTCTCGTATGTGAAAGAAATCGATATGTCCGTTCGTATGTGATTATGACTCGCACGCATGATTCTCGATTCGGATTACGCTATCCGTATGTCCGATTTGGATTACGACTCTCGTTCGACACAATTCCGTGCGTCCGATCAACCCCGATTCTCGTCCGCCATACATTGAGATCCGGTTCTCGTCCGGGGAATCCGCCATACGCTCCGTAAGTTTGATTCGGCTTATGACTCCGTCTCCGTTCGCTCCGTAAGTCCGACTCCGTATGAATCCGGTTCCGTCCGCTCTATCTCGTACTTCGTCTCGCTACGATTTTACATATCCGACTCGGTTATTTTAATTATATATGTTATGTTTCGCTTTACATACTCGGTACATCTTCGTATCGACCCCCCTTGCTTCGCGGGGGCCGTGTTACATGCCCGTGTGTACGGACGCATCGGCATAGGATATCGGCCGCTGTCGCCGGCGAGCTCCCTTTGATCCGGAGCCGATATTTTGGTATATATTTTCGTTGTCCATATGTTCGTATATATATGACTATTTGGGTACGGCGGGGCCCCGTCCCGTCTTCTCGATTCTTGTCTTCTGATTCTGTTCTGTATGTTAGAGGTCTGCAGACATATCTGTGAGGTATGGGTTGTCACTGTCTGGGTAGGTATGTGTGATATGCAACTCTGTCTGACATAATAGCCCTAACGGCCTTTGTACAGGTTTATGTATGTATATATGTATGTTCGTGCAATGTATGTTATGTCTGTATGGACTTATGTATGTCTGAGCGGATTAGCTATCCGGTACGTCGGATCTGCTAGGTAGGTACGTCTGGGTGTCCAAGTAGGACACCAGTCACGGCCCACGGGGTTGGGTCGTGACAAAAGTGGTATCAGAGCGGTCGGTTCTCGGAATGTCTGCAGGCCGTGTCTAGTAGAGTCTTGTTTATCGGTGTGTTGGGCCCCACATCTATAAACAGGAGGCTACAGGACATTTAGGATGTTATGTTACCCTTTGTTGAAATCTTAGATCGTGCGTTAGAGTCATTGTTAGGATGGCTCCTCCAACGAATTGCCGTATATACAGCGAGGCTCCAAAAGAGCGACAACGTCAGTATTATGGGAAATTATTTCTGACCCTCTCCTTGCAGGTGATTGTAGGAAAAAGATGAAGAGGGCCGCTTCTGATGATAGTGATGGGGGTGCCAAAAAGGCCCCCAAGATGTCACCGGGGCCGAGTAGGCAGGGCCCCAGTTACTCTATTGAGACAGATCCTTCGGAGGATCCTACGGAGGACAGCTATGATACCGATCCTTCAGAGGATCCAACGACAATTCCTCCGGAGATGTTGACCCCCAGAGTAGAGGATTCCGCGGAGGGCGGCTACGAGACAGACCCTTCGAGGATCCGTGGCGACCCCTCCGCAGTCCGCGACCCCGCCGGGGAGGATTCGTCTGAGTATGAGGCAGAGGCACCGGGAGAGGAGCTCCCCGACATCGTGCCAGCCGCTCCTATGATGGAGCATTATGTTCCGCCAGCCTCGTCAGTGAGCGTCACATCGTATTCCAGCCCTTTATCCTGGTCATCGGTGAACCAGGAGTCGTCGGACTACTTATATTCTTCGGACTCAGACGAGGAGGATAGCGAGGAGGAGTACCCTTCGCTTTATAGCCTGCTAGACCAGGCTGGAGATAGTTCGTCCTCAGGTATATGAGTGTTTATTGAGTATTTTATGAGTATATGAGTTTTCTGGAATTCCTTCTGTATGTGATTTTTATAAAACATTAGCCGGTGGCAGTAGGGACGACTGAGATGTCCCCGCTATAAGTATAAATCTATGAATCCCGAGTGGAGAATAAATTGTGAGTACAAGTGAAGTAGGTATTGAGAAACCCGGAAGGGCAACACGGTAATTGTGTAACTCGGACCGGGGTGGGACCCGTTATGAAAATTTCTGAAAAACCTCTTAAGGTGCTGAACTGCCCTAGATTACGTGACAAAGACCGTGTGAGGCACCGACGCAATAATATTTCCGATAACGCATCAGAATGCGTAGAAGTTTTGAAGTTAAGCGTGCTAAGCCCAGGGTAATTTTGGGTTGGGTGACCCCCCCTGGGAAGTATGTCAAGAATTTTTCGCAAATATGGATATGGAGACTAAATGCGAAGTTGGGGTAACTTAAGTGGAATTTGAGTATGTGGAGTGATTAGAGATTCTAAAAAGGCAAGTCGACTACGGTCGCGATTCTGTATACTATGTTTCTGCGCCCTCGCTTCTCGTGAAGCCCCGTTTGTTACACCCTTATGCTTCGAATCCCATTACGCATTTGTGCAATATACCTCTCGTATGTCCACCTCCGATCAAAATTCTGTCTAATATGCTTCGGCACGTCTGATTCTGATCTCGAATCTGTCCGATGAATTTCTGAACATCTGACTTTGGTACGCATCTGTCTGATATATTTCTGTATGTCCGCCTCTGATTACGAATCTGTCTGGCATACGTCTGTACATCTGACCTTGACTGCAAAGCTGTCTGGTATATATGTCTATACGTCTGACTTTGATCTCAAATCTGTTCGATAAATCCCCCTGTGTCTGACTCTGATTACAAATCCGTCCGATATACCTCTGTATGTCTGGCTCTGATTTTGAGACCGCTTAAGACGATGTTGGATTATGCTTCTGTCTGTTGCACTTCTGTACTTTTGACTCCGGGTATGGCCCCGTCTGACGTCCGTTTGATCTTCTGGTTCTGGTTAAGATTCTGTCCGTTGTATACCCGATTTAAGGCGGTACGAACAACCCTAGTACGGCGATATCGAAGGGAGATGGATGAAGTTGGAAAATGAAGGCCGTTATAAATTCTCCGATCAAGTGCAAGTATGTAAATGGTAAGAAGACCTCCCCGACTGATTTTGACTTACCATGAGGTTGAATTAACATTCGAGGACGAATGTTTTAAAGGGGGAGGATGTTACATCCGGCATTTTTGCACATTTGGAAATCTCGAACATAATTTTGGTTTGTAAGAAATAAGGCCAAATTTGGATTTTTCTTAGTAAGTGTATGCCGGTTTTGGAAATTTGAACGTGAAAACACCGGAGAAGGCCTAAGGGCAAAATTGGAATTTTGGAAATTTATTTCGGAAATTACAAAATATGATTCTTGAGGAATTGGGCCAAGAAGACAATAAGTAAATGAGGCCCAAACATTTGAAGGGGTGGCCGGCTATAAGCCAAGGCCCAACCCAAGTATAATTAATTTTTGCATGTGCAAATTAATTATAAGAATGATCTTTAGCCATAGAATGTTCAAGAAAACAAAAGAAAAACCAAGAAAAAAGGAGAAGAGAGAATCGGCCAAGAGAGAAAAAGAAAGAAAAAGAAGAGAAAAAAAAATTCTTGGAGCTTGGATGTCAATTCAAAAACTTGGTTCTTCTTGAATTCTTACTAAGTTCATGGTGCTCTACAAGTTGGTATAACTTTCAAGACAAGGAAGTGTTTCCTTTGGCAAGAAGAATTTGTTGGAAAAAGGTAAGATTTCTATGTTCTTGAATTATGAAATGAATTTGTATGTTATAATCATTGGAATTGGGTGAAGATCATGGAATTGTGTTTGTATGTGTGTGTGTGCGTGTGTGTGTGAATATATAGCCGTGTGTATGTGTATGGTGTATGACTATGGTAGGTTGGATTTTGTGTTGTATTCTAGTTATGGTTAGGATGGAATTCATGTTGGAAATGAAAATCGAATGAATTGATGGAAGTTGGAAATGATGGAATGTAGCCGTGTGGTGCTTGGTATGAAATGAAAGTTAATTAAATTATTTAGTAGGTCAATTGTGTTGTTGAAGTCTTATGATAAAGATGGAAGAATAATGGTTTAAGTTAACTTGAAGAATTGGTTGTTAAGTTGTTGTCGGAAAGTATGCGATTTTGTATAGTTTATGTAATCATGAGAATGATGTTGTAAGATGCAAATTATGATAGTTGCTAATGGAATTGGAAGTTAAAAGTATGCCATGGAAGTTTATGTTGAAGTTGGAGGTTTTGAATGGATTATGAATTTGGTGGACAATTTGTATATTTTGTATATCATGTGAATATTTCGTAAAATGATATGGAATGTTTCCGAAATGATCTTGTTGGGTTGATGAATATGAAAATATCAATGTTGGATTGAAAGTGTGAAGTTAGAATTTAAATTATTGCGTTATGTTAGAAAAATGGCCAATTGTGCCATATTGCATACTTTGGTAATACTTGTTGTTGCGGTTGGTTTGTTGGTGTGGTTGTTGGTTATTCTGAGCCGAGCTAAGTCTCGGGGATGTCATATTTATAGGGGAAGTGCTGCCGAAATTTCGGTAGCCAAGTATAACCCCAAGATTGAAATATTAGTTTGCATGAATAGTAACTGGTAAGGATGACCATTTGCAGTTTTTGGACGAAACGGAAACTGAGATTTGAGGAGCGTAAGGCGCAATCCAGGTATGTAAAGCCTTGCCCTTCCTTCTTTGGCATGTTCTGAGTATGCTAAGCTTGAAAACGAGCCTCAATCACATTTCTGCTTCTCACACTTCGAGATTGAAAATCGCATAAAACCATTCAAGAAGATTGAATTGTCACTTTACCTTTTGTCGCCAAAGTTGCCTATATGTGCCTAACTTCCATAAATGGAGTCGAAACACTTTAAGATGATTATGGACGACTCCCTAAGGCTTATTATCCGTAATTTACGTACTTTATTATGGTTGGGTCCGAGGTGGGCCCACAATACCCTGATACTCCCGTAGGGTTCAAATCGATCCGTTTCGTCGTCCGATTTTCATAAGTAACTCTTAATTATGTTCTGTCCGCTACCTAGTAAGTATTATGACTGTCTTCCTGAATCTGAATATTATTCCGATCTCTGGAACGATTCTGGATACTCTGTTCTGATATGATCCGTCTATTCTGATCTGACTTATCTTCTGAACTACTTCAGGGCCTTGGTTACGTCCGTATGTCGGTCCGTATGTGTATGGTTTCTCATTGGATCTGTTCGTGGATGTCTCAATGCTTCCTTCATCGCGCCCGGCCAGGTTCCGTGATTCGTGCACCTCCGCATTGTTCACCGCGTCCCTCGGATTGTGCGGGCCGGGTTCTCGTTCGTATCCGATATGACCCGATGATGGTCCGATTATGTGATATTATGGGGGATGGCGGCTGTGATGGCATTTGATCCGATTTCGTTCGTCCACCGCGTCCCGTACTACGAGGGTCGGTTCGTTACCGCGTCCCTTATTAAAGGCCGGGATCCGTCCGTATGTGAAAGAAATCGATATGTCCGTTCGTATGTGATTATGACTCGCATGCATGATTCTCGTTCGGCTCGCCCGTATGTCCGATTTGGATTACGATTCTCGTCACACCCGACACAATTCCGTGCGTCCGATCAATTCCCGATTCTCGTCTCGCCATACATCGAGATCCGGTTCTCGTCCGGGGAATCCGCCACACGCTCCGTAAGTTTGATTCGGCTTATGACTCCGTCCCCGTTCGCTCCGTAAGTCCGACTCGTATGAATCCGGCTCCGTCCGCTCTATCTCCGTACTTCGTCTCGCTACGATTTTACATATCCGACTCGGTTATTTTAATTATATATGTTATGTTTCGCTTTACATACTCGGCACATCTTCGTACCGACCCCCTTGCTTCGCGGGGGCCGTGTTACATGCCCACGTGCACGGACGCATCGGCATAGGATATCGGTCCGTCGTTGGCGAGCTCCCTTTTGATCCGAGCCGATATTTTGGTATATATTTTCTGTTGTCCATATGTTCTGTATATATATGACTATTTGGGTACGGCGGGGCCCTGTCCCGTCTTCTGATTCTGTCTTCTGATTCTGTTCTGTATGTTAGAGGTCTGCAGACATATCTGTGAGGTATGGGTTGTCACTGTCTGGGTAGGTATGTGTGATATGCAACTCTGTCTGACATAATAGCCCTAACGGCCTTTGTACAGGTAGTATTATGTATGTATATATGTATGTTCGTGCAATGTATGTTATGTCCGTATGGACTTATGTATGTCCGAGCGGATTAGCCATCCAAGAGACGCTTCTGACCGCTAGGTAGGTACGTCGGGTGTCCAAGTAGGACACCGCCCCGGCCCACGGGGTTGGGTCGTGACAATGATGTTGACATTCTATATCACCCTGGAAAGGCAAATGTTGTGGCTGACGCTCTTAGCCGCAGATCTATGGAAATTTTGTGTGATGTACAACCAGAGAAAAGAAAAATGGCTCGTGAGCTATGGCTTATGATAGTTCAGAGTCCGAGTAGTGACTCGTTGAGAAAAGGGAACTAGGATTTGAAATTCAGAAGCTTGTGGCGCTAGTAGTGGAAGTGAAAGAGCGACAATACGAAGATCCCATGCTAATGCATTACAGAGATACACTCCCTCAGAAGGAGAAGTCATCATTTGAGATCTCAGGAGACGGAGTTCTCTGATGCCGAGGTAGATTATGTGTCCCTAACGTGGCAGGTTTACGCCACCAAATATTGAGAGAAGCTCATTATTCCCGTTATTCTATCCACCCCGGGGCAACGAAAATGTATCATGATCTTAAGTCTATATATTGGTGGAATGGGATGAACAAAGATATAGCAGAATTTGTAACTCAATGTCCCGACCGTGAACAAGTGAAAATCGAGCACCAAAATCTTCCGTGGATTGTTGCAAGCTATTTATAATCCCAACTTGGAAGTGGGAAGTAATTAACATGGACTTTATTACGTGCTTACCCCGTTATCGATGTAAGTATGACTCCGTATGAGTGATTGTGAATAGACTCACTAAGTCAGCTCATTTCTTACCAGTCAGAACGACGTATGTAGCAGAAGATTATGCAAAGCTTTATGTTAAAGAGATAGAGTGACTTCATGGTGTTCTAGTATCTATTATCTTTTGACAGAGGAACTCGACCATACTTGCTGCCTAATTTCCGGAAGTCCTTCCAAGAGGGTTTGGGGACTTATTAAGCCTTAGCACGCGCATTCCATCCGTTAATCGATGGACAAGCCGAATGTACCATTCGCACCCTCGAGGATATGTTATGTGAAAGCATGTATGTTAGATTTTGGAGGTAATGGGATGATCACTTACCACTCATTGAATTTGCTTATAATAATAGTTATCATTCTAGCATCCAAATGGCACCGTACGAGGCTTTATATGGGCGAAAGTGTAGATCCCCAATTGGGTGGTTTGAAGTAGAGAGACTAAATTGATAGGGCCGTACTTGGTCCAAAGAAGCCATATAGAAAGTTAAGCTCATACAAGATCGTTGTTAGCAGCCCAAAGTCGTCAAAAGTCCTAAGCGGACAATCGTAGAAGGGACTTAGAGTTCCAAGTTAAAGATTAGGTATTCTTGAAAGTGTCGCTAATGAAGGGCGTTATGAGATTTGGCAAAAAGGGGAAGCTTAGTCCCCGGTATATTGGGCCTTATGAGATTGTGCACAGAGTAGGCCAAGTGGCTTATGAATTAGATCTACCTCCTGATTTGGAGTCAGTTCATCCAGTTTTCCATGTCTCGATGCTTCGTAAATGTGTTGGAGATCCTGCTAGGATCGTCCCAGAAAATGATGTTCAAGTGACAGAAAAGTTAATTTATGAAGAAATACCCATTGCCATATTAGATAAGCAAGTACGGAGACTTAGAAACAAAGAAGTGGCCTCAGTTAAGATTATGTGGAGAAATAACAACCGAGAAGAAATGACATCGGAAGCGGAAGAAATCATGAAATCCAAGTATCCGCACTTATTTCAGCCCCCGGAAGAGGGCCAAGATGAGACATCAAGATCATAAGGTATGTATTTTCCTTTTTATGCATCGGGTCGTGTGTGGCCAAATTCATTACTATTATGTTGTGGTCCCGTGAGGCATTGCTACATGTACTGTTGTGACGGGATGGTAGTGCCGTATTATAGGGGAAACTCGGCGAAATTTTTTTTATAGAATCCGAGAACTTAACATTCGAGGACGAATGTTCTTAAGGGGGGAAGAATGTTACACCTCGAAAAGTTTTCCGTTGATGCACAGTGAATAGACTAACGAAGAGTACAAATTATAAGGTGTTTCGATAAGTAAGAAATATCATTTGATGACCCTAAGTGAGATTCTAAAGGCATTCGATGTTAGACGAGAAAGTTGCCAAGGGAAGGCAATGTATACGATCAGTATCGGAAAGGATTCGCGAGTAACGAGTTAATGATGGCTTAATGAAGTTGTGGAGAATAGTTATAACATCCCTTGGATTGTTAATGAAGTGTTAAACAAGTTCTAAGAAGGTTCCATAAGGATTGGAGATCGAACGAATCGACGGAGATCATTTCAGGAGAAAGGGGTTATACGATCGATTTATACGGTCCATATAACATTATACGGTCCGTATAAGGGTCCGTATAACACCCAGTAGAGAGGTGTCTGCCCAGTTGTCACACCCCAATGTCTGATAGGGCATGATGGGCACCCGACCCTTACTTAGGGCCGAGCGTGTCACGCCCCAATCTCGATCAGGGCGTGATGGGCACTCGACCTCGATTTAAGGCCGAGCGAACCCGCAGACCTTTATCGCACACGTAATTTTTTTTTTTCCAAGTCAGACCAACAGGTAATACATACCAAATCAAATAAAATCTGTAATCCGATAAAAATTTATACATAATACTGTACAAGACGTCGGCTGATGAAGCCGATCACACAATTGACACACTACACCCACAATGTTGTCTGCAAAGTCTCTAGTATCATCCGGAAAGCATACCATACATACTCCGACTCAGCAGTGCTCCAGAAGGAATTGGAGCTCACCAATCTTACTGGGACATCTCCAACTCATCTGTGGGTACCGCGCGCATGAAACGCGCCCCCGAAGAATGCGGGCCGGCATTTTACGGAAAATGTACTGAGTATGTAAAGCCAGAAATACTGTAAACAAAATCCTAGTCAAACCTGATGTACAGAAATATGACAGACAGAACCGTAATCAGACTCAGAGATACAAAACTACAATAGCTAACCTTAGTCATAAACGTAAGCACCAAAGTATAGCAGATAGAATCGTTGACGGAATCGGGAGTACGTACGCGTATTAGACAAGTCGAATCGGAAGTACGGAGATATAACTGATAGATCCACACCCGGAGTTAGGCGTACGAGATACGGTCGGACCCGAAATCATAATCGGAATGCACGAGCATAAGGTCGACGCGAGCATATATACCGATGCCATCATACGTAACGTACGTAATGTCGTAGGCAAATCATACGTATCGATACGCACGTACGTAACGTACATAAGGCTCGAAGACGGCATATATCGCCAGACGTATTGAATGCATGCCAAAATCATAAATCACACATATGTGTATAACGTGTCCCGCCCTCTCGATAAGGACTCGGTGAGTAGAATCATATATAACAAAATCATATGTAATTTACGCAAATAACGTGTCCCGGCCCTCTATTAAGGGGCTCGGTGGATAAAATCGTGCATATCAGAATCATGTATACATAACGTGTCCCGGCCCTCTACTGCGGGTCTCGGTGAATAATGATCATGTGCCATCCTGGCCACCATCCCCATAACATCATATCATAATCATACACAGATAGCGTGTCCCGCCCCGCAAGTACGAGGGACTCGGTGAATACGCAGAAGGCGCACGAGAACATGTCCCGGCCCGGACTCGGTGAATCGAATCGTATCGTGACGTACACACGAGATCATAACATGCCGGCCCGGACTCAGTGAAAGATACATTGAGTCGCGCACGAGCAGAGTAGTGCAGAAACATATGCATATGAAATCCAAACTCGACAAACGAATATGCTTACCGATATCTGAGGCTCAGAAACAAGTTTCAGATCAATCTTTACCAGACGTTGTAATTATCGTGTCGAATGCTGTGACGTATCATATCGTGGTCAAAGCATATCATATCAAACAGACTTTCCAACGCAGAATCCGAGATCATTTACAGAAGTGAGGAACGTTTAATCACACAGAACTTTCGGGGGAACAGACGCGATAAACACACCAGATACCATACAGACGTACATAAGGGAGGGGTCGAAAATCGTGGGCCCACTTCGAACCAAAATCGAGATAACATACCGAAGTTAGGACCTTTAGGCACCAGAGGTCCAACTATGCAAGCTCAAAGACAATTCGAGACCACATACAAAGCAGGTGTAAGAGTGTTCGTACTTACAAGTAACTCTCTTTTAATTACGGTAACCTTCTTGTACTTATTCATTTATCAAACATGCACAGCTTAATGATACTAACATGTTTACATATGACATGAATCAGAATCATAAACAGACTCGGAAGTCAAGAGCGGAATTACCCCAAGTACACATTATGTCACAACTTATTGGCTCTAGGACATGCCATAAAAAGAAAAAGTAAGCCTCACATACCTGTTTCGCCTCCTATTTGCTATTCTTAATCATCCGAACTCGTCAATCTACATTTCAAAGGATTCATACTACGTTAGTCTCTTCATTCCACATTTGTTCCGAATTCCAAACCAAATTATTTTATATTTTGCTAAAAATCGGGCAAAGATTCCCCGTTTATATGCCTAGCCCGAATTCTCAATCCAATAACCAACAACAACAATGGCAACCCCAACATTAATAACTTAATTTCCATGCCAAATTATTCCATAGAACAGCCCACACGCCGTTTCTCAACTTTCATAATTAATTCACTCGCGTATACGCTCATTTAATCACGCTCCTTCGTAAATAAGCCAATATTAACACAAATAGAAAGAAATACATACCTTTATCACGTTAATAATATTGCATCTCCACTTTTTCACCTCAATTTTATGCCACACACACCACCATACGATTCTGCAACGAAAACTATACGGTATCTGGGCCGAAATTTGAGAATTATACCTGGTTTAGGCCAAAATTTGATTGTGGAATGGTTGGGGAATTTTCCAGAATTTTTGAAGTGTTTTGGGTGTGTTTGGTCGAAAATGAGGGGGTTTACCCCTTTTTATAACGTTCTGGGTTCTGTCCAGAATCGTCCAGAGCAGGCGCGTTCGCGCTGGTCCAGTTTTTTCTGACTGGACCTTCGTTCAGTAAAATGGTCATACCTTTTGATCCCGATATTGTATGAGGACCCATGACCTATGGTTGGAAATATAATTCAATTATCTACAACTTCTATTTCTTGATACTTTTTCAAATTCCAAACTCATAATACCGTTTTTGCCCCTCAAAGTCAAATCACCCGAAAACATTTTCTTAAATCGTTCTTTTGGAGGGCTTACACTCAATTTCGGTTTATGGGTCCTTCTTAGGACTTGCTCGGCTTTTCGTATACTATTCATATGTCTCTTCATACTTCCTTTATGAAAATCCGACGTGTGGGCCCCGCTTGTCATGCAACAACGGACATTTCCCATCAAAGTGTTTTATGGACCAATTCACTTCATATGACCTCCAAATGTCATATACATGATATTATTGTATTCTTACCATATAAAATCGATCCCAAACTTGATTTCCAAAATTTTGTTCAGCGCCTTCGCGCCACGGGGTGGCGCATTCGCGCTGCATTGGCTCCCTGGCCTTCTGCGCGTTCGCGCCACTTCCCGGCGCGTTCGCGCAGACCAATTCTCTGGTCTGCTAGGCCAACTTGCAATGTCCATATCTTCTTACCCCGATGTCCGATTGAGGAACGGTTTGTTGCGTTGGAAACTATACTCGTCGAACTTCATTTTAAGCTTTTGTTCCAAACCAAAACACTTCATATGCTAAGAGATATTTGTCTCCCAATTTGAACCAAAATTGCTCTTCATATTTTCTCCAAAGTTCAACAAACTTAATTTTTTTTTCGGTTCGCTTGCCCTTAACTCATCACGACTACCTCGAAACCTCCGAATGTGCCAAATGCGGGATATAACAGAGCGAACCCTCTGACTCACGTGATACTCATATTCATACTGGACTCTTAAATCATGAAATGAGTGCGTAATGAAAGCTTTTCAAAGGACAACATGCTTTTCGTCTTTCTCAAATCAAGTAAAATCTGTAAACATATGAAATGTGTAACATAATGCATAGTGATACATCGGCTTACAGAGCCGCTTACAAGACTGACATGTTACATACGTGACTCTGTCTGCAAAGTCTCTAACATAAATCAAGATACCATAACATAGATACTCTGACTCGGCAGCACTCCGGAAGGAAATGGAGCTCGCCAATCCAGCTGGAACATCTTCTACTAATATCCTCTACTCATCTGTATACACCTGCGCGGCATGAAACGCAGCCCCCCGAAGAAAGGGGGTCAGTACGGAATATGTACTGAGCATGTAAAGCATGAAATACAGTAAACAGGATCATACTGAAATAAGGAGTATAGAAAATCATAAGGCTTGCCTCTGAAACATAAATCATGCATGTCAATATCATATCCAAATCATTATGGGACTTAGAAACATAAGTAAATAATCATCATGTACATATGCATATATAACGTGTCCCGGCCCTCTAGTGAGGGACTCGGTAAATAAAATCATCATATACATATACATATACATATAACGTGTCCCGGCCCTCTAGTGAGGGACTCGGTCGTGTCCCGGGCCTCTAGTGAGGGACTCGGTGAATAGAATCATCATATGCCATCCTGGCCACCATCCCCGTATCATCACATCATCATGTCATCATATCATCATATACATATATATATATATAACGTGTCCCGGCCCTCTAGTGAGGGACTCGGTGAATAATGCATGGAGTTGTGCACGAATACGTGTCCCGGCCGGGACTCTGAAAGAAGTAATAAATAATCGCACGAGCGGAGTAGTGAGAAACCATATGCACATAAATCATCTTTTAAGACTCGATAGATAAGAAGACAAGTCAACGCTCAAGTATCAAACGATAGTCATGTTAAATCCGTTCTAAATACCATTAGGACTGCATTAAGAGAAATTTGAGGGATCGTAGACATGTCTCAAACCAATCCGAGCCCGCCCATGAAAGTTACGGGCATCACTCGTTACGGAATCTTCTACGAACGTATCGAAGCAATCCGAGCCCTTCTATGAAAGTTAGGGACCTTATTCGACATAGAATCCTTTAGGAACAAAACTTTTTATGCAACATTTACTATCCAATCATACAAAAGACACAAGGGCCATAGCTCGACCATATTAGGAATGCTAACATCAAGAAGTGAATAAGAATCGTAGACATGTTCGGATCTTATGAATACAAGCACACCAAGGCTCGTAGATTACATCTTACTTACATCTAAGACATGCCAAAAGAAAGAAAGGGTAAGCTTCACATACCTTCTCGCTTCCTAAGCTAATCCGAACTTAGGTCTCGGGCTTTCCAAGATCTACAACAATGTCATTAGATACAAAACATTAGCTATAGGTACTCAAGAGTCCAATCCTAAGCTAGCACTTCATTTATAAAAATTCGGGCAGCATTTCCTTTATAACTTCAACAACCCCGAGAATTCAACTCGGCCAAATTATCAACAACAATACCAACAACCATATTAACAACACCAACAATTAATTCAAAATGGGCCAACCAATATACAACACCACCCGAAACCTCCAAACTCTATAAGAACAACAACAACACATTCCTCTCTTCCAAATTCATGAACTATACCAACAATCCACACGTTGACAACTTCATTCTCATGAGTACAAGAAGCTATATTAAAATCACATTAGCGTCTACAACAGCCCACAACGATTACAACTTCAATTTGAACCATTAAACCTTCATTTTCATCATAGAATCCACAACAACAACAACCAAAAATACTAAATAAAATTAGTTCATCACTCCTACACAACACCACACCTACACGGCTCAACACCAACACCTATAGTTTCATGAATTTCATTCATTTCTACACACTACAACATGCACAAATCATCCATAACACATGTAAAAGGAGATTAAACCTTAAAGCTTACCTTTACCCTTTAACTTCTCAACTTGGCTAGGGTTTGTAGCTTGTAAACATGAATGGTTTGATTACTCCAACAACTACTCCACGTTAATAAGGACCTTCCAATTGGTTGTAATACTAGAAGAAAATTATTTTTTTTGATCAAGATTCAAAGGCTCCAATTCGGCTAGCCATGGCTGAATTTCTCTCTTCTCCTCTCCAAGTTTCTAGAGCTTGTGTAAAATGATGAATTGTCATGCTTTGTCATCACTTATGCATATATATACATAGCCCCTACAAATACAAGGTGAACACATGTACCACTCATGGCTTAAGATAATTGGCCAAGCCATGTGTGGGAGCCCACACACCCACACGGCCACATGGCCACTTGTGGCCTTTTCATGAAATATATTTTGCAACTTCTAGCCCCTAATTTTCCCTAATATTTCCATCCAACAAAATTCATAAGCAACTTGTGCATTAAACAAAATCGAAAAATAGCCTTGTCCTTAACTTGTCGCAACTAGCTTAAAATATTCCAACGTACAAAATATGGGATATAACATCCTTCCCCCTTTCGAACATTCATCCTCGAATGTTAAACCGGTCTCATAAGGTCTTATAATGATCCTGTGGGGGTTTCCTTTATTACTATAACATGCGCTATTTCATCTACCAATCATATTTCTTCTCCATCTCCTTCTTACCTCCTCAAGTCATCTCCTTCCTGTTATTGTTCCGTCAAGTAATACTCAACAAGCCACGTCTTTAGTACGCAACCTTCTTACCCGACGATTCAAGATAGTTACACGAAGTTCTTCTCTTGCCACGATAGCTCTTCCGTTACCTTACGAACAATGTAATAAGATCCAATATACCTCTGGCTAAGCTTCTCCTTCTTGTCGAATCTCATTACACCTTTCACGAGTGATATCTTCAAGAATACCCACTCGTCAATCCGGAACCCTAAGTGTCGATGTCGATTATTTGCATACGACTTCTATCGACCTTGAGCTGTTAATAACCTTTCCCGAACAAATTTTACTTTATCAATGGCTTGCCGAATCATGCCTGGGCCGATTAACTTAGTTTTCCCAACATCAAACCAGCCAAGAGGGTGATCCGTACCTTCGCCATACCGCCTCGACGGTGCTATCCGGATGCTAGAATGGTAGCTATTATTATAGGAAAACTCCATAGGTGGCATCTACCGCCTGCTTCTGAAATCAATAACACAAAGCCCGCAATATATATCTCCTAGCATCCGGATTGCATGCCTTGCCCGTCCGCCGTCCGAGGGTGAGCATCGTATTGAGATTCATCTCGTGACCTCTATCTTTCCGGGAGTGACCTTTCGAAGTTAGCCGTAAACCGAGCCCTCTATCCGAGATCATAGATGTGAGAACTTGATGAAGTCTCTTCTATATACTTTTGCATAGCCTTTAATCGGATAAATGGTCCCCGACCGTTAAGGTGGGCCGGTGTCGTCCGCCCATCCACCCTAATCCATATAGAGTCATACTTAGTAGAATGCGAGGTAAGTTTGTCATGAAATCCATATTCGGAATCTTCAAATTTCATGTATTTCTTCTCGACTCCTTTTAAAAGACTTTAACTATCACCTACCTTTTGCTCTTAATCTCTATCTTGGAGTTAGTCATCAAGTAGCGATGAAGTTCCCCTCATATAATAACTTTACATAGCCGTTCCTCGCTTTTTTAACTATCATCACCGGTATTTGACATATAAATTCATTCTCTTTAGTAACCTAGTTCTGATCATCTTGCTTAAATCGTCTTAAAATCCCCTTTTACTCAACTTGTAACATTCTAGGCACGTTATCTCGTGTCATCTCTTTATCTTTAATTCAACTCTTCTATTGTCCCTTTTGCTCGCATCTTGTTCTCAACTTTCCTCGTCACACATGATGTTTAATCTTTACACGAATATACGAAGGGTGCTCAAATTAGCCCAAGAAATACCTTAGCGTGCTTCACTCAATTTTTATGTTTTACTTTTGTCTTCGCCTCTCTTCTCTCACAACCGGTATCGGGATAGGTGTTTGGTTCAACCATAGCCATGTCCTATTTGTTCTCAGTACTAATTCCATCTCGGTAATTTAGTTTAAACCACCTTTACATCTTTCCTTAATGCACCCAGAATATTATAACCGTATTGTTATTACTGAATCCAAACTCTTCTCATTAAGTATCCGCCATTCATCCCTAGCATATAAATATTCATAGGTAACATAACTACTTTTTGTACGACTTGTATAAAGTATTCGATCTTAGTCACGATCTCTCCTTCTCCCGGTTCATGCTACTTCACATATCCCCCTCCGTACCAACATTCGCTATAGCCTATTTTGTCATACCTCTTTCCCTTCCTTTGTTCACCTTTTCGATTTTCTCACTTCCTACTATAGGAGGTTTTCTATCCTTCTCCCTTGCTACTTATAGGTCGCAGAAGATTAGCGAACAACTCTATTGCCCACATCTTAGCCTCTAATCCAAAGATAGCAACAGCCTTTTCACAATGTCTCCATAAGTTACTCGTTACTTTCCCTTATCGTATTCTCTCCTTTTTTAAGCATCCACTTTCCAATGTCATATTGTTTGAGATCTCCACAATTAATTATCAAGATTAATTTATTGTCACTATCTGACCACGTCAGCGACGGCATCCGGGTTAACCACCGAACACCTCTCACTTTACTACTTATTTACTATCATTCATACCATCTGCTCATATTCATATAAAACTGGCATTTTCTAAAATACATTTGCTTTTATAAACATAAGCCCTTCGGCTACCAAAATAATATATATATACATGCATATACAAACAAGCCAGGGGACCATACTACCCACACTGCGTATCTACGAGCCTCTACTAGAATAGACATCCGGACGGGACAGACCCCGTTATGCCCAAACATGAACATACGTATATATATACCAAAAGAGAAACTTTGGGACTTCCGGAAAATGGGGTGCTTCAAATCACCGCTAGCTCCCATGAACTGGCCCCCTCCCCTTACTCGGGTACGGAACCCGTCCGAAGAAAAGGACGTCGTTTAATATTTACCGAGTATTGGGGGGCATAAACAATAA